>NW_022881697.1:300000-460729 GCF_009870125.1 Drosophila pseudoobscura | reverse complement strand
CAGTATTCCTACTTTATGTTAAAGCGCTAGTACATGGAGTTCACATATGTATGTAGTTGTATGCTTTAAGCAGAATGATTTTCTTATTCAACATTTTGGTATGACTAATATTTTTATTATTATGACTAATATTTGTATTATTAATACTAATTAATAATTCTAATTTTTTTTTTGGTTGTTTTTTTCCTATTTTTTTTTTTTATTTATTTATTTATTTTGTTTTTAAATTATTATTTTATTATTTATTTTTATTTACTTATTTATTTATTTTTTTTTTTTTTTTTATGGGTTTATCAAGTGTTTTTCTAGTTTATCCCTAAATTGCGTTGCTCTACTAATATTTTTAATATGAAAGGTAACTCATTCCATAACCGAATAGCATTTGTTAAAAATTGTTTTCCTGAATTGGCAAGTTTGTACCTTATGGTTACCAGATTCAACGTTCTATTTGATGAGCAAAGGTTAATTTATCATATAAGTAGCTTCGGCTGTCTGGTATAGATTATTCGATGTAGAAAAAATAAGTGTTCTGTACCGTATCCATGTCTTTAATCCATTTGAATATTTGTCTTGCTAAGATTGAGATATGATCGGTTCGTCTCTTATTATATATGTAGCGGGCAATGTTGTTAAATGTTACTTTTAGTTTTTTTTTGAGATTCAGGCGTCACAATTTCCAAATATTTCAATACCATAGAATAAGGTGGGTGTCAAATATGTCTTAGCTATCATTAGTTTGAGTTTATCTGGCAGGTATTTTTGTGTTGGTGCGAGTTTTCTTAGTAGACTATATGTTCTACCAGTAGCTTTCACTACTTGGCTATTCCAAGAAAGCGTATTGTTAAATGTTAATCCTAAGTTTTCCACCTGATCTACGTAATTAATTGTTTTTCCTTCAATTTCAAGTTTTGGATAGGCCATCGTATTTAGTTGCTTCTTGTATATAATTACACATTTACATTTATCTGGATTAAGTGCCAGACCATTACGCTTCGCCCAGCTACTCACATTGAGCAAATCACTGTTACACACACTTATACACTCATCAATTTTACTCAATGGACGACTAACATACATTTGGACGTCATCCGCATACATATGACTTTTACAATTAACAGGACGTCTGGCAGGTCATTCACATATAATGAGAACAAAAGCGGCCCAAGAACTGAACCTTGAGGCACACCACGTGCAGTGCTCATCATTGAAGAAATTCTACTTCCACTTACCACTACCTGTCTTCTATCCGTTAAATACGATTTTAATAGCTTTATAGCTACCTTACTAAAATTGAAAAAGTTAACTAATTTACTTAATAAGATTTCGTGGTTAACCGTGTCAAATGCTTTACTGAAGTCAAGTAGTACTAATAGCGTCACATTTCCTTCATCTTGTGTTAATCTAATGTCTTCCGTTATATTTACTATTGCCGTAGTACAGCTTCTTTGTCTTCTGTAACCTGACTGTTTGTCACTTAGTAGTGCATTGTTATCTAGAAAGTTCGAATTTGTTGTGACATTACTTGTTCAAGGACTTTTGATAAAAACGATAGAATTGATATAGGTCTATATCATTTTTTCCTTTAGGGACCTGTCAAAATCTTAAATGGGGATATCTTGGTACTTCTCGGAGGAGTGGAGTTTATAAACGATTTTACCCTACCAACATGCTTGTACCAGGCTTTCGGATCTTCTGCGCAAAGCTTTGTTAACATAGTAGTAACGACCTTATTAATTCGCTCTACCTGTCCATTACCACGCGGCACTCCTGTCGCTATCAGCAAATGTTGGATATCCTGTTCCTTACAATATTCCTCGAAAACATTAGCAGTAAATGCAGTGCCTCTATCCGTGATCACACGCTTCGGGTTTCCAAAAACTTCGCCCTGTTTCTGCAACCTATCAACCACATCATCAGCGCCTGTACTCTTTGTTGGATAAAGCCAGACAAATTTAGAAAAAGCGTCGACAACTACTAGGACGTGGTTATACTGTTTCTTAGTCAACTCCATCGGTCCAATATGGTCAATATGATACGTTTGCAAAGGCTCATCAGATTTGAAAATTACATTAAAATACCCTTCTTTCTTTCCACATTTTGCGTCGCTCACAATGCACTCCACACATGACTTAACAATCCTATCCACTTTTCCTAACAACTCTGGAATAAAGTATTCGCGCTGCACTAAATCGATAGTTCTTTTGACACCAAAATGACCCTGACGATGAGCAATCATTATGATTTCGCTTTCCATCCCAGATGGTATTACGATCAACTCTTTAACTGGATCCTTGTGCAAAATGTCATACTTCAAATAAAAGTCGTCGTAAGAACCCGACTCTAGCACCTTACAAATTGCTGATATCCAAATATCCTGACGTTGAGCCTGCTTTATTCGATGTCTCAGTGAATCTTCCAACAACAAACAATGCACTCTACTCAATGCATCGACGTGTTTCATCTTTGTCCCTGAACGATGCTCAATTTCATAATCGAAGTCCTGAAGAAAAATGGCCCAACGAGATACCTTAACTGGAACATCTTGTTTCCTCATCGTTAACGCAAAAGCATTACAGTCAGTAATAATTTTTATCTTTCTCCCAAGCAAATACACTCTCCACTTCTTTAAAGCCTGCACTATAGCGAGTACTTCAAGCTCGTATGAAGGATACTTTTTTCAGCTGGGGTTGTCTTACGACTCATATATTCTACCGGGTGGAAACATTGATCCTCTGAGTCCATTTGCAAAAGTATAGCTCCATACCCATACATACTTGCATCGCAGTGAACTTCAGTTTTGCCCTTCTGATTAAACAACTTTAAACAGGAGAACAGGATAAATAAACTTTCAACTGATTGAATGAGGCCAACTCTTCTTCACCCATTTTGAAAGAAACATCCTTTTTCATCAAGTTTGTCAGTGGTCTGGCCACGACAGCAAAATCCTTAACAAATCTACGGAAATAGGAAGTTAGGCCCAAATAGCGTTGAACTTGTTTCCTGTCTCTCGGAATTGGAAAATTTTCAACTGCCGAAGTTTTATCTTGAGATGGTCTTATCGTTGAATTCTCTATTATGTAACCCAAAAAATTAACCTTGCGCTGTAACACTTGCGATTTCTCCCATTTTATGCGTAATCCTGAAATCTCTGCGATACTCAACACCTTCTTTAATTTTTCAAGTCCTTCTTGCACATCCTTTGATGGAATAATAATATCGTCCATATACAAAATCAAAATACCGTCATCTATCAATGGTCTGAAAACAGCATATATGTACCTCATAAATACTGGAGGGGAGTTAGTCATCCCAAATGGTAAATATTTAAATTCATACTGTCCACTCTGTGTGACAAAAGAGGTATATTTACGAGAATCCTCATGTACTGGCACGTGAAAAAACCCATTAGACAAGTCCAACGTAGTGAAAACACGTCCATCCTGAAGCTTGAGTAAAACATCGTCGATTAACGCCATTGGAAAATTGTCACGAATTATCTTTTCATTAAGTTTTTTATAATCACAACAAAGTCTTTTTGCGCCATCCTTCTTGGCGACAAGCACTACAGGGGACGAGTATTCAGAAACACTATGGCGAATTATTCCCTCCTTTAAGCAATCCCTGACCTGCTTATCGACTTTCTCATTGTCCACGTAAGGTAGGCGTCTAGGTCTTTGACGGACCGGTACTTCATCTGACAATATTATCTTCATTTCAACAGGGCTGTTTTCTGGTTTTACGGCTTATAATTTTCTACCAATCCTGCTATTATTGACCTCACCTCACGGTTCAAATGCGACAGGTCTATTCCTCGTGAAAACTCTTCAATAATATTGCTCGACAGTATCTGATGGAACGTCTTTTCCAATTCATCAATTCCGCTCCCTGAATCCGGAGGCCTGCTCACTTGAGTATCACTATATTTAATGAACTCTAGATTGCGGCTTCCTTTAGTGAAACTACTGCTAACATACTCCTTTTCCGGTGGAACTTCAACATCCCCTTGACAGATGTCATTTATTGAATGAAAGAAAACTCCTTTCTTCCCTATGCTTGCACTGACAAAATCAAGAACATCACTTCCAATTACACCTTCGTACAGGATATCATCGTCACGGACTACATGGAAACACATTTCCAAAGGAACGTCATCCAACTTAGTAACAACATTAAATGAACCCAACGTATATATTTTCTTGCCTCCTATTCCGATCAATTCTTTTATATCGTTTTTCAACGCAACTGGGAAAATCTTTCTGTAGACTTTCTCGCTCATGGTACAAATATCGCTGCCAGAATCAAACAATGCAGTGATATCTTCATTACCGATTTCAACATTCTTAAAAGCCCGATTAAAACTGGTCTGAGAAAATTGCTGGACATTTGAAATTTTCTTCTCTGTTGCCATTCGTGAACCTTTTGCCTCGCATTGATTTGCCTTGTGACCTAGTTGATTGCAATTAAAACATTTGACGGCACTTTCCTTGCAATACTTTGCAATATGATTACTACCTCCACATTTGAAACAACGCCTTTCATCCTTGATTTTACCGAACTATTCTCAAACTTTGGGTTTGCCTTTAGCGTACTTCCTTGATTTGCACTGATCTTTTCATAAATCTTAATTTGCTCACGAAAATCTTTAAAATTGTTTGCTTGGTACAGACAGCTTTTGTTTTGCTTGGAGTCTGGAATGCCCTCAATAATATATTCAATAATACTTTCTTCATCTAGCTGGGATTGACTTGCCAAGGTACACATGCTATAAAATATTCAATTAAAGTCTCTTTATGGGTCTTCTTTCTATTTTCTAATAGCTTATGAACTTGCTTTGCCGTTAACTCTCACTAAATTCACTTTTTAGTGCTTCCTTCAGAGAATTCCAATCATTAATGCCTGATTGACTGCTCAAAAATAATTTCGCTGCACCTTTCACTAATGTCCTGCCATATATAAACTTTTGCAAATCATTCCAATTCACTGTTAAGGCATTAAGTTCAAAATCACGTAGCCAGTTATCAACATCCGGAGAACCATTGCCCGTAAATGCTGAAAGGGATTCTTCGATGTCTCTTAATGTGAACGCCATGTTTACTGAACTACCAACTGCTGCTTCTCCTACCGAATTTAAAATTGGCGCGTCTTCTGTCTGTTCGTCCCCAGTTATATTGATCGTTTCTTCGTATACAGATTCTTCGTTTTCGTCTTGATCTAGTCTAAAATACGAATATAGTCTCTCCCGTAAACTGATTTAACACCTGAATGCTGCAGATGTAGCTCTTTCAATTTTTCCTTCAACTCTGCTACGGTTAGGTCTAAGATTTCTTCGCGTTGCATATTACAATTAGCTAAAATATAGTTTACGTTAAATCCGCTTCCTAAAATTTGCGACACCTTAAATCTATTCTGTATATTCAATACTTGCGTATACAGACATCAGGTGTGAGAATCGTTTTTTTCCAATACACGCAGATAAACGATGCGTTCTTCTTCTCTGTCTTCTTCACGTCGTTGTCGTTCGCAGGGTATACAAGCCGCACGTGGCCGTGCGAAGTACCACTGTTGTTGTTTCGTCGTTTCGGCTTTCCTCTTTTCTGCACGTTCGCAATCTGAACGTCTCTTCAGTCCTCTTTGCTCCGTACTTTCGTCGTTGGCTTTTCACTCTTTCCCGTTTGCCTTGCTCTTCTGACGAAAACGAATAGTGTCGTTTTGCGTCCTCTTTCCTCGTCGTTTTCGGGTCTGCGTCGTTTTGTAGCCTCGTCGTTTTGTAGCTCTGTAGCTCTTCGCCGTTAGCTACCTCTGCTCTCTGAACTTTGACGAAAACGAATAGTGTCGTTTTGCGTCCTCTTTCCTCGTCGTTTTGTAGCCTCGTCGTTTTGTAGCTCTGTAGCTCTTCGTCGTTTTGTAGCTCTGTAGCTCTTCGTCGTTAGCTACCTCTGCTCTCTGAACCTTGACGAAAACGAATGGAGTCGTTTTGCGTCCTCTTTCCTCTTTATTTTCTTTTCTCACAGCCGCTTCTCGGCATCTGCTTTCGTCTGATCTTCGTTGCTTCGTTCGTCGTAATTTCACAATGTTGCGCAAAACTTGATGGTATTGGCAACTTGTACACGAATACACATTCACTTGTGGTTCTATCCCGGACGGGCCCCCAAATTGTAGGGATCCTTGGTGGGCTCCCTACAAGTGAGTAAGAATCCGCTCCAGAAACTCCATCAAATATACGCCACACGTCGTTGTATTATATTTATTTTAATAAATGGTTACAAATAGGTTTCTTAGCATAGTTCTTTTCTCACGTCTGCTCGCTTTTGCCGTCGAACTCTTACTTACTATCGATATATCTTCCTCTACCCTTGACTGTCCCTAGCGATAGATCGATACTCATTAAAGGGCTGCCAACCCTACATATATATCCCCTGCCGGACAACTTATCTCTGCTGACGAAATACGTCTCAACGCTGGCAGAAAACTTATCTCCGGCGGTGGGAAATTTATATCCCCTGCCAGACAACTTATCTCTTCTTACGAAATACGTCTCTCCGCTGACGGAAAACTTATATCCGCTGGCGGACAACTTATCTCCGCTGGCGGACAACTTATCTCCGCTGGCAGACAATTTATCTCCGCTAACGAACTACGATTCTCCACGGGCAGAAATCTTATCTCCGACGGCGGGAAATTTACATCCCCTGATGGATAATTTATCCCCGCTGACGAATTACGTTTCTCCGCCGGCAGAGAACTAATCTCCGCTGGCAGAACATTTATCTCCGGCGGCGGGAAATTTATATCCCCTGCCGGACAGCTTATCTCTGCTAACGAAATACGTCTCTCCGCTGGCGGAAAACTTACTTCCGGTGGCGGGAAATCTATATCCCCTGCCGGACAACTTATCTCTGCTGACCAAAATACGTCTATACGCTGGCAGAAAACTTATCTCTGCTGACGAAATACATCTCTCCGCTGTCGGAAAACTTATTTCCGGTGGCGGTAAAATTATAACTGCTGGCTGAAAACTTTTCTCCGCAGACAGACATCTTATATACGCTGGCGGACATTTTATTTCCGCTGACGAGATACATTTCTCCGCCGGCAGAAAACTGATTTCCGCTGGCAGAACATTTACTTCCGGTGGCGGGATATCTATATCCCCTGCCGGACAACTTATCTTTGCTGACGAAATACGTCTCTCCGCTGGCGGAAAACTTATTTCTCGTGGTGGGAAATCTATATCCCCTGCCGGACAACTTATCTCTGCTGACGAAATACGTCTCTCCGTTTGCAGAAAACTTATCTCTGCTGGCAGAACATTTACCTCCGGCGGCGGGAAATTTATATCCGCTGCCGAACAGCTTATCTCTGCTAACGAAATACGTCTCTCCGCTGGCGGAAAACTTATCTCCGGCGGCGGGAAATTTATATCTGCTGGCGGAAAACTTTTCTCCGCTGACAGACATCTTATCTGCGCTGGCGGACATTTTATTTCCGCTGACGAGCTACGTTTCTCCGCCGGCAGAAAACTGATCTCCGCTGGCAGAACATTTACTTCCGGCGGCGGGAAATTTATATCCCCTGCCGGACAGCTTATCTCTGCTAACGAAATACGTCTCTCCGCTGGCGGAAAACTTACTTCCGGTGGCGGGAAATCTATATCCCCTGCCGGACAACTTATCTCTGCTGACAAAATAAGTCTATACGCTGGCAGAAAACTTATCTCCGGCGGCGGGAAATTTATATCCCCTGCCGGACAGCTTATCTCTCCTAACGAAATACGTCTCTCCGCTGGCTGAAAACTTACTTCCGGTTGCGGGAAATCTATATCCCCTGCCAGACAACTTATCTTTGCTGACGAAATACGTCTCTCCGCTGGCGGAAAACTTACTTCCGGTTGCGGGAAATCTATATCCCCTGCCAGACAACTTATCTTTGCTGACGAAATACGTCTCTCCGCTGACGGAAAACTTATTTCCGGTGCCGGGAAATCTATATCCGCTGGCGGAAAACTTATCTCCGCTGGCAGACAATTTATCTCCGCTGACGAACTACGATTCTCCACGGGCAGAAATCTTATCTTCGACGGCGGGAAATTTACATCCCCTGACGGACAATATATGCCCGCTGACGAGTTACGTTTCTCCGCCGGCAGAAAACTAATCTCCGCTATCAGAACATTTACCTCCGGGGGCGGGAAATTTATATCCCCTGCCGGAAATCTTATCTCGGCTGACAAAATACATCTCTCCGCTGGCAGAAAACTTACTTCCGGTGGCGGGAAATCTATATCCCCTGCCGGACAACTTATATCTGCTGACAAAATACGTCTCTACGCTGGCAGAAAACTTATCTCCGGCGGTGGGAAATTAATATCCCCTGCCGGACAGCTTATCTCTGCTAATGATATACGTCTCTCCACTGGCGGAAAACTTACTTCCGGTGGCGGGAAATCTATATCCGCTGGCGGACAACGTATCTCCGCTGGCAGACAATTTATTTCCGCTGACGAACTACGATTCTCCAGGGGCAGAAATCTTATCTCCGACGGCGGGAAATTTACATCCCCTGACGGACAATATATGCCGGCTGACGAATTACGTTTCTTCGCCGGCAGAAAACTAATCTCCGCTGGCAGAACATTTACCTCCGGGGGCGGGAAATTTATATCCCCTGCCAGACAACTTATCTCTGCTAATGATATACGTCTCTCCACTGGCGGAAAACTTACTTCCGGTGTCGGGAAATCTATATCCCCTGCCGGATAACTTATCTCCGCAGACGAACTACGTTCCTCCGCCGGCAGAAAACTTATCTCTGCTGGCAGAACATTTACCTCCGGCGGCGGGAAATTTATATCCCCTGCCGGACAGCTTATCTCTGCTAACGAAATACGTCTCTCCGCTGGCGGAAAACTTATTTAAGGTGGCGGGAAATATATATCCCCTGCCGGACAACTTATCTCTGCTAACGAAATACGTCTCTCCGCTGGCGGAAAACTTATTTAAGGTGGCGGGAAATATATATCCCCTGCCGGACAACTTATCTCTGCTAACGAAATACGTCTCTCCGCTGGCGGAAAACTTATTTAAGGTGGCGGGAAATCTATATCCCCTGCCGGACAACTTATCTCTGCTAACGAAATACGTCTCTCCGCTGGCGGAAAACTTATTTAAGGTGGCGGGAAATCTATATCCCCTGCCGGACAACTTATCTCTGCTGACAAAATACGTCTCTCCGCTGGCAGTAAACTTACTTCCGGTGGCGGGAAATCTATATCCCCTGCCGGACAACTTATCTCTGCTGACCAAAATACGTCTATACGCTGGCAGAAAACTTATCTCTGCTGACGAAATACATCTCTCCGCTGTCGGAAAACTTATTTCCGGTGGCGGTAAAATTATAACTGCTGGCTGAAAACTTTTCTCCGCAGACAGACATCTTATATACGCTGGCGGACATTTTATTTCCGCTGACGAGATACGTTTCTCCGCCGGCAGAAAACTGATCTCCGCTGGCAGAACATTTACTTCCGGTGGCGGGATATCTATATCCCCTGCCGGACAACTTATCTTTGCTGACGAAATACGTCTCTCCGCTGGCGGAAAACTTATTCTCGTGGTGGGAAATCTATATCCCCTGCCGGACAACTTATCTCTGCTGACGAAATACGTCTCTCCGTTTGCAGAAAACTTATCTCTGCTGGCAGAACATTTACCTCCGGCGGCGGGAAATTTATATCCGCTGCCGAACAGCTTATCTCTGCTAACGAAATACGTCTCTCCGCTGGCGGAAAACTTATCTCCGGCGGCGGGAAATTTATATCTGCTGGCGGAAAACTTTTCTCCGCTGACAGACATCTTATCTGCGCTGGCGGACATTTTATTTCCGCTGACGAGCTACGTTTCTCCGCCGGCAGAAAACTGATCTCCGCTGGCAGAACATTTACTTCCGGCGGCGGGAAATTTATATCCCCTGCCGGACAGCTTATCTCTGCTAACGAAATACGTCTCTCCGCTGGCGGAAAACTTACTTCCGGTGGCGGGAAATCTATATCCCCTGCCGGACAACTTATCTCTGCTGACAAAATAAGTCTATACGCTGGCAGAAAACTTATCTCCGGCGGCGGGAAATTTATATCCCCTGCCGGACAGCTTATCTCTCCTAACGAAATACGTCTCTCCGCTGGCTGAAAACTTACTTCCGGTTGCGGGAAATCTATATCCCCTGCCAGACAACTTATCTTTGCTGACGAAATACGTCTCTCCGCTGGCGGAAAACTTACTTCCGGTTGCGGGAAATCTATATCCCCTGCCAGACAACTTATCTTTGCTGACGAAATACGTCTCTCCGCTGACGGAAAACTTATTTCCGGTGCCGGGAAATCTATATCCGCTGGCGGACAACTTATCTCCGCTGGCAGACAATTTATCTCCGCTGACGAACTACGATTCTCCACGGGCAGAAATTTTATCTTCGACGGCGGGAAATTTACATCCCCTGACGGACAATATATGCCCGCTGACGAGTTACGTTTCTCCGCCGGCAGAAAACTAATCTCCGCTGGCAGAACATTTACCTCCGGGGGCGGGAAATTTATATCCCCTGCCGGAAATCTTATCTCGGCTGACAAAATACATCTCTCCGCTGGCAGAAAACTTACTTCCGGTGGCGGGAAATCTATATCCCCTGCCGGACAACTTATATCTGCTGACAAAATACGTCTCTACGCTGGCAGAAAACTTATCTCCGGCGGTGGGAAATTAATATCCCCTGCCGGACAGCTTATCTCTGCTAATGATATACGTCTCTCCACTGGCGAAAAAACTTACTTCCGGTGGCGGGAAATCTATATCCGCTGGCGGACAACGTATCTCCGCTGGCAGACAATTTATTTCCGCTGACGAACTACGATTCTCCAGGGGCAGAAATCTTATCTCCGACGGCGGGAAATTTAAATCCCCTGACGGACAATATATGCCGGCTGACGAATTACGTTTCATCGCCGGCAGAAAACTAATCTCCGCTGGCAGAACATTTACCTCCGGGGGCGGGAAATTTATATCCCCTGCCAGACAACTTATCTCTGCTAATGATATACGTCTCTAAACTGGCGGAAAACTTACTTCCGGTGTCGGGAAATCTATATCCCCTGCCGGATAACTTATCTCCGCAGACGAACTACGTTCCTCCGCCTGCAGAAAACTTATCTCTGCTGGCAGAACATTTACCTCCGGCGGCGGGAAATTTATATCCCCTGCCGGACAGCTTATCTCTGCTAACGAAATACGTCTCTCCGCTGGCGGAAAACTTATTTAAGGTGGCGGGAAATATATATCCCCTGCCGGACAACTTATCTCTGCTAACGAAATACGTCTCTCCGCTGGCGGAAAACTTATTTAAGGTGGCGGGAAATCTATATCCCCTGCCGGACAACTTATCTCTGCTGACAAAATACGTCTCTCCGCTGGCAGTAAACTTATCTCCGGTGGCGGGAAATTTATATCCCCTGCCGGACAACTTATCTCTGCTGACGAAATACGTCTCTACGCTGGCAGAAAACTTCTCTCCGGCGGTGGGAAATTTATATCCCCTGCCAGACAACTTATCTCTGCTTACGAAATACGTCTCTCCGCTGACGGAAAACTTATTTCCGGTGCCGGGAAATCTATATCCGCTGGCGGACAACTTATCTCTGCTAACGAAATACGTCTCTCCGCTGGCGGAAAACTTATTTAAGGTGGCGGGAAATATATATCCCCTGCCGGACAACTTATCTCTGCTAACGAAATACGTCTCTCCGCTGGCGGAAAACTTATTTAAGGTGGCGGGAAATATATATCCCCTGCCGGACAGCTTATCTCTGCTAATGATATACGTCTCTCCACTGGCGGAAAACTTACTTCCGGTGGCGGGAAATCTATATCCGCTGGCGGACAACTTATCTCCGCTGGCAGACAATTTATCTCCGCTGACGAACTACGATTCTCCACTGGCAGAAATCTTATCTCCGACGGCGGGAAATTTACATCCCCTGACGGATAATTTATCCCCGCTGACGAATTACGTTTCTCCGCCGGCAGAAAACTAATCTCCGCTGGCAGAACATTTACCTCCGGCGGCGGGAAATCTATATCCCCTGCCGGACATCTTATCTCTGCTAACAAAATACGTCTCTCCGCTGATGGAAAACTTATCTCTGCTGACGAAATACGTCTCTCCGCTGGCAGAAAACTTACTTCCGGTGCCGGGAAATCTATATCCTCTGCCGGACAACTTATCTCTGCTGACGAAATACGTCTCTACGCTGGCAGAAAACTTATCTCCGGCGGTGGGAAATCAATATCCCCTGCCAGACAACTTATCTCTGCTTACGAAATACGTCTCTCCGCTGACGGATAACTTATTTCCGGTGCCGGGAAATCTATATCCGCTGGCGGACAACTTATCTCCGCTGGCAGACAATTTATCTCCGCTGACTAACTACGATTCTCCACGGGCAGAAATCTTATCTCCGACGGCGGGAAATTTACATCCCCTGACGGATAATTTATCCCCGCTGACGAATTACGTTTCTCCGCCGGCAGAAAACTAATCTCCGCTGGCAGAACATTTACCTCCGGCGGCGGGAAATCTATATCCCCTGCCGGAAAACTTATATCTGCTGACAAAATACGTCTCTCCGCTGACGGAAAACTTATTTCCGGTGCCGGGAAATCTATATCCTCTGCCGGACAACTTATCTCTGCTGACGAAATACGTCTCTCCGCTGGCAGTAAACTTATCTCCGGTGGCGGGAAATTTATATCCCCTGCCGGACAACTTATCTCTGCTGACGAAATACGTCTCTACGCTGGCAGAAAACTTCTCTCCGGCGGTGGGAAATTTATATCCCCTGCCAGACAACTTATCTCTGCTTACGAAATACGTCTCTCCGCTGACGGAAAACTTATTTCCGGTGCCGGGAAATCTATATCCGCTGGCGGACAACTTATCTCCGCTGGCAGACAATTTATCTCCGCTAACGAACTACGATTCTCCACGGGCAGAAATCTTATCTCCGACGGCGGGAAATTTACATCCCCTGACGGATAATTTATCCCCGCTGACGAATTACGTTTCTCCGCCGGCGGGAAATTTATATCCCCTGCTGGAAATCTTATCTCGGCTGACAAAATACGTCTCTCCGCTGGCAGAAAACTAATTTCCGGTGGCGGGAAATATATATCCTCTGCCGGACAACTTATCTCTGCTGACGAAATACGTCTCTACGCTGGCAGAAAACTTATCTCCGGCGGTGGGAAATCAATATCCCCTGCCAGACAACTTATCTCTGCTTACGAAATACGTCTCTCCGCTGACGGATAACTTATTTCCGGTGCCGGGAAATCTATATCCGCTGGCGGACAACTTATCTCCGCTGGCAGACAATTTATCTCCGCTGACTAACTACGATTCTCCACGGGCAGAAATCTTATCTCCGACGGCGGGAAATTTACATCCCCTGACGGACAATATATGCCCGCTGACGAATTACGTTTCTCCGCCGGCAGAAAACTAATCTCCGCTGGCAGAACATTTACCTCCGGGGGCGGGAAATTTATATCCCCTGCCGGAAATCTTATCTCGGCTGACAAAATACATCTCTCCGCTGGCAGAAAACTTACTTCCGGTGGCGGGAAATCTACATCCCCTGCCGGACAACTTATATCTGCTGACAAAATACGTCTCTACGCTGGCAGAAAACTTATCTCTGCTGGCAGAACATTTACCTCCGGGGGCGGGAAATTTATATCCCCTGCCGGACAACTTATCTCTGCTGACGAAATAGGTCTCTCCGCTGACGGAAAACTTATTTCCGGTGGCGGGAAATCAATATCCCCTGCCGGACAACTTATCTCTGCTGACGAAATACGTCTCTCCGCTGGCAGTAAACTTATCTCCGGTGGCGGGAAATATGTATCCCCTGCCGGCCAACTTATCTCTGCTGTCGAAATACGTCTCTACGCTGGCAGAAAACTTATCTCCGGCGGTGGGAAATCAATATCCCCTGCCAGACAACTTATCTCTGCTTACGAAATACGTCTCTCCGCTGACGGAAAACTTATTTCCGGTGCCGGGAAATCTATATCCGCTGGCGGACAACTTATCTCCGCTGGCAGACAATTTATCTCCGCTGACGAACTACGATTCTCCACGGGCAGAAATCTTATCTCCGACGGCGGGAAATTTACATCCCCTGACGGACAATATATCCCCGCTGACGAATTACGTTTCTCCGCCGGCAGAAAACTAATCTCCGCTGGCAGAACATTTACCTCCGGGGGCGGGAAATTTATATCCCCTGCCGAAAATCTTATCTCGGCTGACAAAATAAATCTCTCCGCTGGCAGAAAACTTACTTCCGGTGGCGGGAAATCTATATCCCCTGCCGGACAACTTATATCTGCTGACAAAATACGTCTCTCCGCTGACGGAAAACTTATTTCCGGCGGCGGGAAATTTATATCCCCTGCGGGACAGCTTATCTCTGCTAACGAAAAACGTCTCTCCACTGGCGGAAAACTTACTTCCGGTGTCGGGAAATCTATATCCCCTGCCGGACAACTTATCTCCGCAGACGAACTACGTTTCTCCGCCGGCAGAAAACTTATCTCTGCTGGCAGAACATTTACCTCCGGCGGCGGGAAATTTATACCCCCTGCCGGACAACTTATCTCTGCTGACGAAATAAGTCTCTCCGCTGACGGAAAACTTATTTCCGGTGCCGGGAAATCTATATCCGCTGGCGGACAACTTATCTCTGCTGACGAAATAAGTCTCTCCGCTTGCAGAAAACTTATCTTCGGCGGCGAGAACATTATATCCCCGGCCTGACAACTTAACTCTGCTTACGAAATACGTCTCTCCGCTGGCGGAAAACTTATTTAAGGTGGCGGGAAATCTATATCCCCTGCCGGACAACTTATCTCTGCTGTCAAAATACGTCTCTCCGCTGACGGAAAACTTATTTCCGGTGCCGGGAAATCTATATCCGCTGGCGGACAACTTATCTCCGCTGGCAGACAATTTATCTCAGCTAACGAACTACGATTCTCCACGGGCAGAAATCTTATCTCCGACGGCGGGAAATCTATATCCCCTGCCGGACAACTTATCTCCGCAGACGAACTACGTTTCTCCGCCGGCAGAAAACTTATCTCTGCTGGCAGAACATTTACCTCCAGGGGCGGGAAATTTATATCCCCTGCCGGACAACTTATCTCTGCTGACAAAATACGTCTCTACGCTTGCAGAAAACTTATTTAAGGTGGCGGGAAATATATATCCCCTGCCGGACAACTTATCTCTGCAGACGAAATACGTCTCTACGCTGGCAAAAAACTTATCTCCGGCGGCGGGAAATCAATATCCCCTGCCAGACAACTTATCTCTGCTTACGAAATACGTCTCTCCGCTGACGGAAAACTTATTTCCGGTGCCGGGCAATCTATATCCCCTGCCGGAAAACTTATCTCTGCTGTCAAAATACGTCTCTACGCTGGCAGAAAACTTATCTCCGGCAGTGGGAAATTTATATCCCATGCCGGACAGCTTATCTCTGCTAACGAAATACGTCTCTCCACTGGCGGAAAACTTATCTCCGGCGGCGGGAAATTTATAACCCCTGCGGGACAGCTTATCTCTGCTAATGAAAAACGTCTCTCCACTGGCGGAAAACTTACTTCCGGTGTCGGGAAATCTATATCCCCTGCCGGACAACTTATCTCCGCAGACGAACTACGTTTCTCCGCCGGCAGAAAACTTATCTCTGCTGGCAGAACATTTACCTCCGGCGGCGGGAAATTTATATCCCCTGCCGGACAACTTATCTCTGCTGACGAAATAAGTCTCTCCGCTGACGGAAAACTTATTTCCGGTGCCGGGAAATCTATATCCGCTGGCGGACAACTTATCTCTGCTGACGAAATAAGTCTCTCCGCTTGCAGAAAACTTATCTTAGGCGGCGAGAACATTATATCCCCGGCCTGACAACTTAACTCTGCTAACGAAATACGTCTCTCCGCTGGCGGAAAACTTTAAGGTGGCGGGAAATATATATCCCCTGCCGGACAACTTATCTCTGCAGACGAAATACGTCTCTACGCTGGCAGAAAACTTATCTCCGGCGGCGGGAAATCAATATCCCCTGCCAGACAACTTATCTCTGCTTACGAAATACGTCTCTCCGCTGACGGAAAACTTATTTCCGGTGCCGGGAAATCTATATCCCCTGCCGGACAACTTATCTCTGCTGTCAAAATACGTCTCTATGCTGGCAGAAAACTTATCTCCGGCAGTGGGAAATTTATATCCCATGCCGGACAGCTTATCTCTGCTAACGAAATACGTCTCTCCACTGGCGGAAAACTTACTTCCGGTGGCGGGAAATCTATATCCCCTGCCGGTCAACTTATCTCTGCTGTCAAAATACGTCTCTACGCTGGCAGAAAACTTATCTCCGGCGGTGGGAAATTTATATCCCATGCCGGACAGCTTATCTCTGCTAACGAAATACGTCTCTCCACTGGCGGAAAACTTACTTCCGGTGGCGGGAAATCTATATCCCCTGCCGGACAACTTATCTCTGCTGTCAAAATACGTCTCTTCGCTTGCAGAAAACTTATCTCCGGCTGCGAGAACATTATATCCCCGGCCTGACAACTTATCTCTGCTAACGAAATACGTCTCTCCGCTTGCAGAAAACTTATCTCCGGCGGCGAGAACATTATATCCCCGGCCTGACAACTTATCTCTGCTAACGAAATACGTCTCTCCGCTTGCGGAAAACGTATTTCCGGTGGCGGGAAATATATATCCCCTGCCGGACAACTTATCTCTGCTGACGAAATACGACTCTACGCTGGCAGAAAACTTATCTCCGGCGGCGGGAAATAAATATCCCCTGCCAGACATTTTATCTATGCTGACGAAATACGTCTCTCCGCTTGCAGAAAACTTATCTCCGGCGGCGAGAACATTATATCCCCGGCCTGACAACTTATCTCTGCTAACGAAATACGACTCTCCGCTGGCGGAAAACTTATTTCCGGTGGCGGGAAATATATATCCCCTGCCGGACAACTTATCTCTGCTGACGAAATACGTCTCTCCGCTTGCAGAAAACTTATCTCTGCTGACGAACTACGTTCCTCCGCCGGCAGAAAACTTATCTCTGCTGGCAGAACATTTACCTCCGGCGGCGGGAAATTTATATCCCCTGCCGAACAGCTTATCTCTGCTAACGAAATATGTCTCTCCGCTGGCGGAAAACTTATCTCCGGCGGCGGGAAATTTATATCTGTTGGCGGAAAACTTTTCTCCGCTGACAGACAATTTATCTCCGCTGACGAACTACGATTCTCCACGGGCAGAAATCTTATCTCCGACGGCGGGAAATTTACATCCCCTGACGGACAATATATCCCCGCTGACGAATTACGTTTCTCCGCCGGCAGAAAACTAATCTCCGCTGGCAGAACATTTACCTCCGGGGGTGGGAAATTTATATCCCCTGCCGGAAATCTTATCTCGGCTGACAAAATACATCTCTCCGCTGGCAGAAAACTTACTTCCGGTGGCGGGAAATCTATATCCCCTGCCGGACAACTTATCTCTGCTGACGAAATACGTCTCTCCGCTTGCAGAAAACTTATCTCTGCTGACGAAATACGTCTCTCCACTGGCGGAAAACTTATCTCCGACGGCGGGAAATTTACATCCCCTGACGGATAATTTATCCCCGCTGACGAATTACGTTTCTCCGCCGGCAGAAAACTTATCTCCGCTGGCAGAACATTTACCTCCGGCGGCGGGAAATCTATATCCCCTGCCGGACATCTTATCTCTGCTAACAAAATACGTCTCTCCGCTGGCGGAAAACTTATCTCCGGTGGCGGGAAATATATATCCGCTGCGGGACAACTTATCTCTGCAGACGAAATACGTCTCTACGCTGGCAGAAAACTTATCTCTGCTGACGAACTACGTTCCTCCGCCGGCAGAAAACTTATCTCTGCTGGCAGAACATTTACCTCCGGCGGCGGGAAATTTATATCCCCTGCCGAACAGCTTATCTCTGCTAACGAAATACGTCTCTCCGCTGGCGGAAAACGTATTTCCGGTGGCGGGAAATATATATCCCCTGCCGGACAACTTATCTCTGCTGACGAAATACGACTCTACGCTGGCAGAAAACTTATCTCCGGCGGCTGGAAATAAATATCCCCTGCCAGACATTTTATCTATGCTGACGAAATACGTCTCTCCGCTTGCAGAAAACTTATCTCCGGCGGCGAGAACATTATATCCCCGGCCTGACAACTTATCTCTGCTAACGAAATACGACTCTCCGCTGGCGGAAAACTTATTTCCGGTGGCGGGAAATATATATCCCCTGCCGGACAACTTATCTCTGCTGACGAAATACGACTCTACGCTGGCAGAAAACTTATCTCCGGCGGCGGGAAATAAATATCCCCTGCCAGACATTTCATCTATGCTGACGAAATACGTCTCTCCGCTTGCAGAAAACTTATCTCCGGCGGCGAGAACATTATATCCCCGGCCTGACAACTTATCTCTGCTAACGAAATACGACTCTCCGCTGGCGGAAAACTTATTTCCGGTGGCGGGAAATATATATCCCCTGCCGGACAACTTATCTCTGCTGACGAAATACGTCTCTCCGCTTGCAGAAAACTTATCTCTGCTGACGAACTACGTTCCTCCGCCGGCAGAAAACTTATCTCTGCTGGCAGAACATTTACCTCCGGCGGCGGGAAATTTATATCCCCTGCCGAACAGCTTATCTCTGCTAACGAAATATGTCTCTCCGCTGGCGGAAAACTTATCTCCGGCGGCGGGAAATTTATATCTGTTGGCGGAAAACTTTTCTCCGCTGACAGACAATTTATCTCCGCTGACGAACTACGATTCTCCACGGGCAGAAATCTTATCTCCGACGGCGGGAAATTTACATCCCCTGACGGACAATATATCCCCGCTGACGAATTACGTTTCTCCGCCGGCAGAAAACTAATCTCCGCTGGCAGAACATTTACCTCCGGGGGTGGGAAATTTATATCCCCTGCCGGAAATCTTATCTCGGCTGACAAAATACATCTCTCCGCTGGCAGAAAACTTACTTCCGGTGGCGGGAAATCTATATCCCCTGCCGGACAACTTATCTCTGCTGACGAAATACGTCTCTCCGCTTGCAGAAAACTTATCTCTGCTGACGAAATACGTCTCTCCACTGGCGGAAAACTTATCTCCGACGGCGGGAAATTTACATCCCCTGACGGATAATTTATCCCCGCTGACGAATTACGTTTCTCCGCCGGCAGAAAACTTATCACCGCTGGCAGAACATTTACCTCCGGCGGCGAAAAATCTATATCCCCTGCCGGACATCTTATCTCTGCTAACAAAATACGTCTCTCCGCTGGCGGAAAACTTATCTCCGGTGGCGGGAAATATATATCCGCTGCCGGACAACTTATCTCTGCAGACGAAATACGTCTCTACGCTGGCAGAAAACTTATCTCTGCTGACGAACTACGTTCCTCCGCCGGCAGAAAACTTATCTCTGCTGGCAGAACATTTACCTCCGGCGGTGGGAAATTTATATCCCCTGCCGAACAGCTTATCTCTGCTAACGAAATACGTCTCTCCGCTGGCGGAAAACGTATTTCCGGTGGCGGGAAATATATATCCCCTGCCGGACAACTTATCTCTGCTGACGAAATACGTCTCTCCGCTTGCAGAAAACTTATCTCTGCTGACGAACTACGTTCCTCCGCCGGCAGAAAACTTATCTCTGCTGGCAGAAAACTTATCTCCGGCGGTGGGAAATTTATATCCCATGCCGGACAGCTTATCTCTGCTAACGAAATACGTCTCTCCGCTGGCGGAAAACTTATTTCCGGTGGTGGGAAATCTATATCCCCTGCCGGACAACTTATCTCTGCTAACGAAATACGTCTCTCCGCTGACGGAAAACTTATTTCCGGTGCTGGGAAATCTATATCCCCTGCCGGACAACTTATCTCTGCTGTCAAAATACGTCTCTCCGCTGGCAGAAAACTTATTACCGGTGCCGGGAAATCTATATCCGCTGGCGGACAACTTATCTCCGCTGGCAGACACTTTATCTCCGCTGACGAACTACGATTCTTTACGGGCAGAAATCTTATCTCCGACGGCGGGAAATTTACGTCCTGACGGACAATATATGCCCGCTGACGAATTACGTTTCTCCGCCGGCAGAAAACTAATCTCCGCTGGCAGAACATTTACCTCCGGGGGCGGGAAATTTATATCCCCTGCCGGAAATCTTATCTCGGCTGACAAAATACATCTCTCCGCTGGCAGAAATTTTACTTCCGGTGGCGGGAAATCTATATCCCCTGCCGGACAACTTATATCTGCTGACAAAATACGTCTCTCCGCTGACGGAAAACTTATTTCCGGCGGCGGGAAATTTATATCCCCTGCGAGACAGCTTATCTCTGCTAACGAAAAACGTCTCTCTACTGGCGGAAAACTTACTTCCGGTGTCGGGAAATCTATATCCCCTGCCGGACAACTTATCTCCGCAGACGAACTACGTTTCTCCGCCGGCAGAAAACTTATCTCTGCTGGCAGAACATTTACCTCCGGCGGCGGGAAATTTATATCCCCTGCCGGACAACTTATCTCTGCTGACGAAATAAGTCTCTCCGCTGACGGAAAACTTATTTCCGGTGCCGGGAAATCTATATCCGCTGGCGGACAACTTATCTCTGCTGACGAAATAAGTCTCTCCGCTTGCAGAAAACTTATTTTCGGCGGCGAGAACATTATATCCCCGGCCTGACAACTTAACTCTGCTAACGAAATACGTCTCTCCGCTGGCGTAAAACTTATTTCCGGTGCCGGGAAATCTATATCCCCTGCCGGACAACTTATCTCTGCTGTCAAAATACGTCTCTACGCTGGCAGAAAACTTATCTCCGGCAGTGGGAAATTTATAGCCCATGCCGGACAGCTTATCTCTGCTAACGAAATACGTCTCTCCACTGGCGGAAAACTTATCTCCGGCGGCGGGAAATTTATATCCCCTGCGGGACAGCTTATCTCTGCTAATGAAAAACGTCTCTCCACTGGCGGAAAACTTACTTCCGGTGTCGGGAAATCTATATCCCCTGCCGGACAACTTATCTCCGCAGACGAACTACGTTTCTCCGCCGGCAGAAAACTTATCTCTGCTGGCAGAACATTTACCTCCGGCGGCGGGAAATTTATATCCCCTGCCGGACAACTTATCTCTGCTGACGAAATAAGTCTCTCCGCTGACGGAAAACTTATTTCCGGTGCCGGGAAATCTATATCCGCTGGCGGACAACTTATCTCTGCTGACGAAATAAGTCTCTCCGCTTGCAGAAAACTTATCTTAGGCGGCGAGAACATTATATCCCCGGCCTGACAACTTAACTCTGCTAACGAAATACGTCTCTCCGCTGGCGGAAAACTTATTTCCGGTGGCGGGAAATCTATATCCCCTGCCGGACAACTTATCTCTGCTGTCAAAATACGTCTCTCCGCTGACGGAAAACTTATTTCCGGTGCAGGGAAATCTATATCCGCTGGCGGACAACTTATCTCCGCTGGCAGACAATTTATCTCCGCTAACGAACTACGATTCTCCACGGGCAGAAATCTTATCTCCGACGGCGGGAAATCTATATCCCCTGCCGGACAATTTATCTCCGCAGACGAACTACGTTTCTCCGCCGGCAGAAAACTTATCTCTGCTGGCAGAACATTTACCTCCAGGGGCGGGAAATTTATATCCCCTGCCGGACAACTTATCTCTGCTGACAAAATACGTCTCTACGCTTGCAGAAAACTTATTTAAGGTGGCGGGAAATATATATCCCCTGCCGGACAACTTATCTCTGCAGACGAAATACGTCTCTACGCTGGCAAAAAACTTATCTCCGGCGGCGGGAAATCAATATCCCCTGCCAGACAACTTATCTCTGCTTACGAAATACGTCTCTCCGCTGACGGAAAACTTATTTCCGGTGCCGGGAAATCTATATCCCCTGCCGGACAACTTATCTCTGCTGTCAAAATACGTCTCTACGCTGGCAGAAAACTTATCTCCGGCAGTGGGAAATTTATATCCCATGCCGGACAGCTTATCTCTGCTAACGAAATACGTCTCTCCACTGGCGGAAAACTTATCTCCGGCGGCGGGAAATTTATATCCCCTGCGGGACAGCTTATCTCTGCTAATGAAAAACGTCTCTCCACTGGCGGAAAACTTACTTCCGGTGTCGGGAAATCTATATCCCCTGCCGGACAACTTATCTCCGCAGACGAACTACGTTTCTCCGCCGGCAGAAAACTTATCTCTGCTGGCAGAACATTTACCTCCGGCGGCGGGAAATTTATATCCCCTGCCGGACAACTTATCTCTGCTGACGAAATAAGTCTCTCCGCTGACGGAAAACTTATTTCCGGTGCCGGGAAATCTATATCCGCTGGCGGACAACTTATCTCTGCTGACGAAATAAGTCTCTCCGCTTGCAGAAAACTTATCTTAGGCGGCGAGAACATTATATCCCCGGCCTGACAACTTAACTCTGCTAACGAAATACGTCTCTCCGCTGGCGGAAAACTTATTTAAGGTGGCGGGAAATATATATCCCCTGCCGGACAACTTATCTCTGCAGACGAAATACGTCTCTACGCTGGCAGAAAACTTATCTCTGCTGACGAACTACGTTCCTCCGCCGGCAGAAAACTTATCTCTGCTGGCAGAACATTTACCTCCGGCGGCGGGAAATTTATATCCCCTGCCGAACAGCTTATCTCTGCTAACGAAATATGTCTCTCCGCTGGCGGAAAACTTATCTCCGGCGGCGGGAAATTTATATCTGCTGGCGGAAAACTTTTCTCCGCTGACAGACAATTTATCTCCGCTGACGAACTACGATTCTCCACGGGCAGAAATCTTATCTCCGACGGCGGGAAATTTACATCCCCTGACGGACCATATATCCCCGCTGACGAATTACGTTTCTCCGCCGGCAGAAAACTAATCTCCGCTGGCAGAACGTTTACCTCCGGGGGTGGGAAATTTATATATCCCTGCCGGAAATCTTATCTCGGCTGACAAAATACATCTCTCCGCTGGCAGAAAACTTACATCCGGTTGCGGGAACTCTATATCCCCTGCCGGACAACTTATCTCTGCTGACAAAATACGTCTCTACGCTGGCAGAAAACTTATCTCCGGCGGTGGGAAATTTATATCCCCTGCCGGACAGCTTATCTCTGCTAACGAAATACGTCTCTCCGCTGGCGGAAAACTTATTTCCGGTGCTGGGAAATCTATATCCGCTGGCGGACAACTTAATTCTGCTGGCAGACAATTTATCTCCGCTGACGAACTACGATTCTCCACGGGCAGAAATCTTATCTCCGACGGCGGGAAATTTACATCCCCTGACGGACCATATATCCCCGCTGACGAATTACGTTTCTCCGCCGGCAGAAAACTAATCTCCGCTGGCAGAACATTTACCTCCGGGGGTGGGAAATTTATATCCCCTGCCGGAAATCTTATCTCGGCTGACAAAATACATCTCTCCGCTGGCAGAAAACTTACTTCCGGTGGCGGGAAATCTATATCCCCTGCCGGACAACTTATCTCTGCTGACAAAATACGTCTCTACGCTGGCAGAAAACTTATCTCCGGCGGTGGGAAATTTATATCCCCTGCCGGACAGCTTATCTCTGCTAACGAAATACGTCTCTCCACTGGCGGAAAACTTACTTCCGGTGTCGGGAAATCTATATCCCCTGCCGGACAACTTATCTCCGCAGACGAACTACGTTCCTCCGCCGGCAGAAAACTTATCTCTGCTGGCAGAACATTTACCTCCGGCGGCGGGAAATTTATATCCCCTGCCGGACAGCTTATCTCTGCTAACGAAATACGTCTCTCCGCTGGCGGAAAACTTATTTCTCGTGGCGGGAAATATATATCCCCTGCCGGACAACTTATCTCTGCTGACGAAATAAGTCTCTCCGCTTGCAGAAAACGTATCTCTGCTGACGAAATAAGTCTCAGCGCTTGCAAAAAACTTATCTTCGGCGGCGAGAACATTATATCCCCGGCCTGACAACTTATCTCTGCTAACGAAATACGTCTCTCCGCCTGCGGAAAACTTATTTAAGTTGGCGGGAAATATATATCCCCTGCCGGAAAACCTATCTCTGCAGACGAAATACGTCTCTACTCTGGCAGAAAACTTATCTCCGGCAGTGGGAAATTTATATCCCATGTCGGACAGCTTATCTCTGCTAACGAAATACGTCTCTCCATGGGCGGAAAACTTACTTCCGGTGGCGGGAAATCTATATCCCCTGCCGGACAACTTATCTCTGCTGTCAAAATACGTCTCTACGCTGGCAGAAAACTTATCTCCGTCGGTGGGAAATTTATATCCCCTGTGGACAGCTTATCTCTGCTAACGAAATACGTCTCTCCGCTGGCGGAAAACTTATTTCCGGTGGCGGGAAATATATATGTAAGAAGGAGTGGGCCAGCTGGCCTATTGAAGGGGCAGCGGGGAGCAGCAACAGCAGTAATAACAGCAGCAGAGGAACAGCTCATGAGCAGCAACAGCAGTAGTAACAGCAGCAGCAACAGCAGTAGCAACAGCAGTAGTAACAGCAGCAGATCAACAGCGGACAGAGAAGAAGAGGAACAGAGCGAAGCAGTGAAAAGGAGAGAACAGCAGCATACGGACGCGACTCAAGCAGCAGCAGAAAATCAGCAGAAATAAGCCGTAACATTAAGAACTTTTGTAAGCACACATACCAGGCCACCGCGATAATAATACAAATAAACAATACTCTAAATAATATCTTACATTTGGGGGCTCAACCGGTCGCGTACTGCCTGTGTAAAGTGGAAAAAAAATTAAAAATTGTGTGTCTCATGTCTCAGAAGCCGGCAGCAGACGAAGCGAGACGGAAAAGAAAAAATTAGGTGCAAAAAAACTGCGCATTTGACTCTCAGAAGCCGCAAGCAGAGGAAGCGAGACAGCGAGTGGGTGAAAAGAAGAACCGAGAAAAAGGGGTTGTTTCAAGCCGGCTGCCCACAAGAGTATTGCGCAGTAGAATTATAATGGAAAATACAAGTGGACCACCAGCCGGGAATATGCAGCAAAACGAAGGCCCAAGTGGATCAGAAGAAAACAGGATCAATCGCCAGCAAAACGCGAACGAGGAAGCGATGAGGTCAACACTCCTAGAAGAAAACACACAGACGCTCCAACAGCTGGTTCAACTGCTCTCGATGAAAATAAATGCAGATGAAATAGACAAGAAAAATGATGCAAAGCTGGTAGTGGAAAATTTTGCCAAAATTATTCCAGAATTCAACGGAGAAAATATGTCGGTACAGCAGTGGTTTATTAACTTCGAGCTAAACGCTGAAGCATACGGACTAAATGACAAACAAAAATACGTGCAAGCCCGAGCAAAAATGACAGGTACAGCCGCTCTTTTTCTCGAGTCCACAGCAGTGTATGAGTACGGCCAATTGCGTCATCAACTTCTACAGGAGTTTGAGTGTGAGCGTTTATGCAGTGCGCAAATTCACAATCAATTGTCTATGCGAGTGAAGATTGCCGGCGAAAGTTTTCACGAATATATACTACAGATGAAACGCATTGCTGCACGTGGGACAACAGACACGGAGTCGGTGATTCGATACATTGTCGACGGACTGAATTTAAAAACGGATTATAAGTACACCTTGTATGGATGCAGCTCATACAAGCAGCTGCGAGAGAAGTACGAAATCTACGAAAGAACGCTCGCGGTCGATGGGGGTTTTGCCCCGAACCAAAAAGACTCACAGCCGTTCGGAATGAAGTCCAATTTCACTAAATATGAAAGGAAGCAACACTGCTACAATTGTGAATCCCTGGAGCATCTACGCAAGGATTGCCGAGCTGCATTAAAGTGTTTCCGCTGCAATCAGACTGGACACATGTCTAAGGATTGCCCGAGTGCTGCTGCCGTAAACGTTGCATACGAGGAAAAACGCCTGAAGTCTCTTAAAATTAACGACTTACAAGTCAAGGGGCTCATAGACACCGGTGCAGATGTTTCCCTATTAAAGATGTCAGTGTTCGGCAAAATGAGTGGTATCCATCTGCAAGCCAGTTCGTCAACTTTGAGGGGACTTGGAAACAACATCACACGCTCCGCTGGGCAGTTTACGGCAGAAGTGGAGATCGACGGAATGCGACTGGCACACAAATTCCTTGTGGTGGCCGATCATGCCGTCGGATGCGAATTGTTGCTTGGACACGACTTTATATCCAAGTTCACAATGACGTCAACGCAAGGAGGATATAAGTTTTCTCCCCTGCCGGGGGAGGAAACTGAGGACATCAAACAGATAAGTATTTACAACGTGGTCGAAGAAAATACTGACATAAACATTCCGTCGCAGTTCAGAGATGCCGTCCAATCAATGATTCAGGACTTTACTGAAAAGAAGCAGACTGCAGTGTGCCCGATCATGCTGAAGATCGTACCGGACGAGAAAATAGCGCCGTTTCGACATTCGCCAAGTCGAGTGGCCATCAGCGAAGCCGACGTTGTCAAGCAGCAGATCGATGAATGGGCCAACGCTGGGATAATACGACGCTTATCATCAAATTTCGCCAGTCGGACTGTAATTGTCAAGAAAAAGGATGGGAGCAGCCGGGTCTGCGTGGACTATCGTCAGTTGAACAAGATGGTCTTGAAAGATTGCTTTCCCGTTCCAATCGTTGAAGAGGTGCTGGAAAAACTGGAAAATGCTAAGGTGTTCACCATCATGGACTTAGAAAATGGGTTTTTCCACGTTCCTGTGGAAGAAAGCAGCAAAAAATATACGGCGTTTATAACGAAGGAAGGCCTCTTTGAGTTCAACCGTGCGCCTTTCGGTTTTTGCAATTCGCCAGCAGTTTTCATCCGTTTTATAAGTTTTGTATTTCAAAACCTTATAAATGAAAACATTCTTGACCTGTACATGGACGATATCGTTATACACGCTGAAACCGCCGACGAATGCCTGGGAAAGCTGAAGAAGGTTTTTGATGCTGCAGCTGAATACGGGCTGAAGATGAAGTGGAAGAAGTGCCGATTTCTGCAGTCGACCATTACATTTTTGGGCCACCAAGTTGGAGGAGGTGAAATCAAGCCTGGATTGGAGAAAACCAAAGCCGTCAGCAAGTTCCCGATGCCGAAAAACATAAAGGCTGTGCAGTCGTTTTTAGGATTAACTGGGTTTTTCCGTAAATTCATAAGAAACTATTCGCTAATCGCCAAACCACTGACCAATCTGCTGAGAAAAGATGTCCCATTTAAAATGAGTCTGGAGGAGCAGCAGGCGTTCGCTACATTAAAGGAAGCATTGGTGAAAGAGCCGGTCTTGAAACTTTATCGCAGGAATGCAAAAACCGAGATACACACTGATGCGTCAAAGGACGGGTTTGCAGCGGCGTTGTTACAATGGCACGAAGGACAATTGCATCCGATCTTATTCTGGAGTAAGAAAACCTCGGAGTCTGAAGCACGGCAGCATAGCTATATACAGGAAGCCAAAGCAATTTTCCTAGCGTGCAAAAAATTTCGTCAGTACATACTTGGAACCAACTTTAAGCTCGTAACGGATTGCGCAGCTTTCAAGAAAACGTTAAGCAAGAAGGACGTTCCGCGGGAGGTAGCCCAATGGGTCCTGTACTTGCAGGACTACGACTTTGAAGTGGAACACAGACCAGGAGAACGGCTGAAGCATGTGGATTGCCTGAGTAGGTACCCAATTGATGTCATGATGGTATCTTCGGAAGTCACAGCAAGAATTAAGAAAGCCCAGCAGGAGGATACGATGATCAAAGCAGTTTCCGAAATTTTGAAAAGTAAACCATATGACAACTTTAAGTTGAAAGCTGGTCTCGTATACAAAGTGGTGCAAGGCACGGACTTGCTGGCAATACCAAAGTCATTAGAAAAAGAAATAATAACCGACGCTCACAACGCAGGACACTTTGCCGCTCAAAAAACAATGCACACCGTACAGCAGAGCTATTGGATTCCACATCTGGAAGGAAAAGTAATTCAGATCATAGGAAACTGTATGAAATGTATAATCTACAACAAAAAGCTTGGAAAAAAAGAGGGATTTCTGCATCAAATTGACAAAGGATCACAGCCGCTGTATACTATACACGTGGATCACCTTGGGCCTATGGATGCCACTTCAAAGCAGTACAAGTACATCTTCGCAATGGTTGATAGCTTTAGTAAGTTCGTATGGATGAATCCCACAAAAACAACAGGAGCGGACGTAGTTCTCAAGAAGTTAAGGGAGTGGTCTGATGTATTTGGTAATCCGGCACGCATAGTAAGCGATCGTGGAGCAGCATTTACATCTTCAAGCTTTGAGAAGTTTGTCTAGGAAAAGAACATCGAACACATATGGAGCACCACAGGGGTACCAAGAGGAAACGGACAAATTGAACGCGTAAACCGATCTATTCTGAGCATAATTTCCAAATTGTCGTCGGAGGAACCTGGAAGATGGTATAAGTTCGTACCGCGAGTTCAAAGGGCTATCAACAGCACTGTTCACGTGTCTACAAAGCGTTGTCCATTTGAGCTGATGATCGGGGTAAAAATGCGTTGTGGACCGGATAGCGACATACTTCAGCTAATAGAAAAAGAGATGGTTGATAATTTTGAAGACGAGAGGCAAAAGATGCGACAAGAGGCAAAAGAAAATATTCAGCAGGCCCAGGACAGATACAAGGAACAGTTCGATAAAAAGCGGAAATGCGAATACGGATACAAGGTCGGAGATCTCGTAGCCATACGTAGAACACAATTTGTAACCGGAAGAAAGATGGCCAGCGAATTCTTAGGGCCATACGAAATAACCAACGTGAAACGAGGCGGACGCTATAATGTTCGGAAGGCAGCAGACGTCGAAGGACCAAGCAACACGACCACAAGCAATGATAACATGAAACTATGGAGCTTTTATGTAGAAAACGAGGACGCATTGTCATCAGGGACTGATGACTAATCAGGATGACCGAGTGTAAGAAGGAGTGGGCCAGCTGGCCTATTGAAGGGGCAGCGCGGAGCAGCAACAGCAGTAATAACAGCAGCAGAGGAACAGCTGATGAGCAGCAACAGCAGTAGTAACAGCAGCAGCAACAGCAGTAGCAACAGCAGTAGTAACAGCAGCAGATCAACAGCGGACAGAGAAGAAGAGGAACAGAGCGAAGCAGTGAAAAGGAGAGAACAGCAGCATACGGACGCGACTCAAGCAGCAGCAGAAAATCAGCAGAAATAAGCCGTAACATTAAGAACTTTTGTAAGCACACATACCAGGCCACCGCGATAATAATACAAATAAACAATACTCTAAATAATATCTTACATATATCCCCTGCCGGACAACTTATCTCTGCTGACGAAATACGTCTCTACACATCCCCTGACGGATAATTTATCCCCGCTGACGAATTACGTTTCTCCGCCGGCAGAAAACTAATCTACGCTGGCAGAACATTTATCTCCGGGGGCGGGAAATTTATATCCCCAGCCGGAAATCTTATCTCGGCTGACAAAATACATCTCTCCGCTGGCAGAAAACTTACTTCCGGTGGCGGGAAATTTATATCTCCTGCCGGACAACTTATCTCTGCTGACAAAATACGTCTCTACGCTGGCAGAAAACTTATCTCCGGCGGTGGGAAATTTATATCCCATGCCGGACAGCTTATCTCTGCTAACGAAATACGTCTCTCCACTGGCGGAAAACTTACTTCCGGTGGCGGGAAATCTATATCCCCTGCCGTACAACTTATCTCTGCTGTCAAAATACGTCTCTACGCTGGCAGAAAACTTATCTCCGGCGGTGGGAAATTTATATCCCATGCCGGACAGCTTATCTCTGCTAACGAAATACGTCTCTCCACTGGCGGAAAACTTACTTCCGGTGGCGGGAAATCTATATCCCCTGCCGGACAACTTATCTCTGCTGTCAAAATACGTCGCTAGGCTGGCAGAAAACTTATCTCCGGCGGTGGGAAATTTATATCCCCTGCCGGAGAGCTTATCTCTGCTAACGAAATACGTCTCTCCACTAGCGGAAAACTTACTTCCGTTTGCGTGAAAGCTATATCCCCTGCCGGACAACTTATCTCTGCTGTCAAAATACGTCTCTACGCTGGCAGAAAACTTATCTCCGGTGGCGGGAAATTTATATCCGCTGGCGGAAAACTTTTCACCAGAGGGGGAAATTCATAGCCCCTGCCGGACAACTTATATCTGCTGACAAAATACGTCTCTCCGCCGGCGGAAAACTTATCTCCGGTGGCGGGAAATCTATATCCCCTGCCGGACAAATTATCTCTGCTGACAAAATACGTCTCTCCGCTGGCGGAAAACTTATCTACGCAGACGACCTACGTTTCTCCGCCTGCAGAAAACTTATCTCCGCTGGCAAAACCTTTACTTCCGGCGGCGGGACATCTTATCTCGGCAAACAAAATACATCTCTCCGCTGGCGGAAAACTTATTTCCAATGGCGGGAAATATATATCCCCTGCCGGACAACTTATCTCTGCTGACGAAATACGTCTCTACGCTGGCAGAAAACTTATCTCCGGCGGAGGGAAATTTATATCCCCTGCCGGACAACTTATCTCTGCTGACAAAATACGTCTCTCCGGTGGCGGAAAACTTATCTCCGGTGGCGGGAAATTTATATCCCCTGCCGGACAACTTATCACTGCTGACAAAATACGGCTCTCCACTGGCAGAAAACTTATCTCCGGTGGCGGGAAATTTATATCCGCTGGCGGAAAACTTTTCTCCAGAGGGGGAAATTTATAGCCCCTGCCGGACAACTTATCTCTGCTGACGAAATACGTATCTCCGCTGGCAGAAAACTTATCTCCGGTGGCGGGAAATTTCTATCCACTGGCGGAAAACTTTTCTCCAGAGGGGGAATTTATAGCGCCTGCCGGACAACTTATCTCCGCTGACGAACTACGTTTCTCCGCCGGCAGAAAACTTATCTCCGCTTGCAGAACATTTACCTCCGGCGGCGGGAAATTTATATCCCCTGCCGGACAACTTATCACTGCTGACAAAATACGTCTCTCCGCTGGCAGAAAACTTATCTTCGGTGGCGGGAAATTTATATCCGCTGGCGGAAAACTTTTCTCCAGAGGGGGAAATTTATAGCCCCTGCCGGACAACTTATCTCTGCTGACAAAATACGTCTCTCCGGTGGCGGAAAACTTATCTCCGGTGGCGGGAAATTTATATCCCCTGCCGGACAACTTATCACTGCTGACAAAATACGTCTCTCCGCTGGCAGAAAACTTATCTCCGGTGGCGGGAAATTTCTATCCACTGGCGGAAAACTTTTCTCCAGAGGGGGAAATTATAGCCCCTGCCGGACAACTTATCTCCGCTGACGAACTACGTTTCTCCGCCGGCAGAAAACTTATCTCCGCTTGTAGAACATTTACCTCCGGCGGCGGAAAATTTATATCCCCTGCCGGACAACTTATCTCTGCTGACAAAATACGTCTCTCCGGTGGCGGAAAACTTATCTCCGGTTGCGGGAAATTTATATCCCCTGCCGGACAACTTATCACTGCTGACAAAATACGTCTCTCCGCTGGCAGAAAACTTATCTCCGGTGGCGGGAAATTTATATCCGCTGGCGGAAAACTTTTCTCCAGAGGGGGAAATTTATAGCCCCTGCCGCAGCAGAAAACTTATCTCCGGCGGCGGGAAAATTATATCCCCTGCCGGACAACTTATCTCTGCTGACAAAATACGTCTCTCCGGTGGCGGAAAACTTATCTCCGGTGGCGGGAAATTTATATCCGCTGGCGGAAAACTTTTCTCCAGAGGGGGAAATTTATAGCCCCTGCCGGACAACTTATCTCTGCTGACGAAATACGTCTCTCCGCTGGCAGAAAACTTATCTCCGGTGGCGGGAAATTTCTATCCACTGGCGGAAAACTTTTCTCCAGAGGGGGAAATTATAGCCCCTGCCGGACAACTTATCTCCGCTGACGAACTACGTTTCTCCGCCGGCAGAAAACTTATCTCCGCTTGTAGAACATTTACCTCCGGCGGCGGAAAATTTATATCCCCTGCCGGACAACTTATCTCTGCTGACAAAATACGTCTCTCCGGTGGCGGAAAACTTATCTCCGGTGGCGGGAAATCTATATCCCCTGCCGGACAACTTATCACTGCTGACAAAATACGTCTCTCCGCTTGCAGAAAACTTATCTTCGGTGGCGGGAAATTTATATCCGCTGGCGGAAAACTTTTCTCCAGAGGGGGAAATTTATAGCCCCTGCCGGACAACTTATCTCTGCTGACAAAATACGTCTCTCCGCTGGCAGAAAACTTATCTCCGGTGGCGGGAAATTTATATCCACTGGCGGAAAACTTTTCTCCAGAGGGGGAAATTATAGCCCCTGCCGGACAACTTATCTCCGCTGACGAACTACGTTTCTCCGCCGGCAGAAAACTTATCTCCGCTTGCAGAACATTTACCTCCGGCGGCGGAAAATTTATATCCCCTGCCGGACAACTTATCTCTGCTGACAAAATACGTCTCTCCGGTGGCGGAAAACTTATCTCCGGTGGCGGGAAATTTATATCCCCTGCCGGACAACTTATCACTGCTGACAAAATACGTCTCTCCGCTGGCAGAAAACTTATCTTCGGTGGCGGGAAATTTAAATCCGCTGGCGGAAAACTTTTCTCCAGAGGGGGAAATTTATAGCCCCTGCCGGACAACTTATCTCTGCTGACAAAATACGTCTCTCCGGTGGCGGAAAACTTATCTCCGGTGGCGGGAAATTTATATCCCCTGCCGGACAACTTATCTCTGCTGACAAAATACGTCTCTCCGGTGGCGGAAAACTTATCTCCGGTGGCGGGAAATTTATATCCCCTGCCGGACAACTTATCACTGCTGACAAAATACGTCTCTCCGCTGGCAGAAAACTTATCTTCGGTGGCGGGAAATTTAAATCCGCTGGCGGAAAACTTTTCTCCAGAGGGGGAAATTTATAGCCCCTGCCGGACAACTTATCTCTGCTGACAAAATACGTCTCTCCGCTGGCAGAAAACTTATCTCCGGTGGCGGGAAATTTCTATCTGTTAAAAATGTAATCGATACTATTGTTTGAATAAGCAACAATTATCTGGCAACACTGTATTGTATCGTGCTCATAATGCATATACCATTTTTCTCACTCTCAAATAAACGTTTAACCGAACCACTACGTGTCTCTTGTATCAGCTCCGTTTTATATATCGCTTATATATAGAACGGTAAACTAAAACGGTACAATTATATCCAACATTGGTTATGGGCCCAGAGTTCGTTGTTTCGGCTTAATAACAGACTAAAAAGCGTCTGGGTTTGAGTGTCGGTTGTGCTAAATTGTCAACAGTTATTTTGTGCACACACGCGGAACAATTAGCAACATGAATTTGTCAAATCAAATCGAAAAACTTGATGAGGGCAATTACAGTGTATGGCATATGGCCATGAAAAGTGTGCTGGTAATGACAGATTTATGGGATGTAGTCTGTGGAAAAGGCAGTGGAGGAGATGCCGCAGCTGTCGAGAAATGGAATATATTGGATCACAAAGCAATGGCGTACATAACCTTAAATGTTAAGGCATCGCAGTTTGTGCACATAAAGACGTGCGAAACATCAGAAGCCATATGGAAAAAATTAAAGGAACTCCACATGCCAAAAGGCCCCATCCAAAAGGTGCAACTTTATCAAAAACTTATTCGACTAAATATGCAGCAGGGCGATGATGTGTCCGCCTATGTCAATTCTTTTGTAGAGACAATTGAAAAATTGGCGGAACTGGACATAAAACTCCACGATGAGCTAAAAGTCATCATGTTATTGAGCAGTTTGCCCGAATCTTGGGAAAATTTTGTAGTCGCGATTGAAACGCGTGACGAGCTGCCAAAATTTGAAGCTCTTAAAGTAAAAATGCTGGAAGAAGGCACCAGAAAACAGGAGAAGGCTGAGCGCGAAAATCATTCGGCCACACAAGCAGTATACACACATACACAGCGCAGATCGCGAGAAAACGAGAATGTCGAGAATAACGGAACCAAGAACGACGGGAACACAGGCGTAAAGCAACAATTCAAGGGAAAATGTTTCAAATGCGAAAACACTGGTCATCGAGCAAGCGAGTGCAGATCTAAGAAAAAGGGTAGCAAAACAAATGGACAAAGAGAACAGGCAAGCAGTTTAATGTACTGTTTTGTCGGAGAGCAGCAAAAGAGAGTTTGGTGCGTAGATAGTGGCGCAACATCGCACATGTGTTGCGATCGCAGCATGTTCCTAAACTATGTCGAGAAGGAAACATCGATAATGTTGGCTACAAATAAGTTCGTCTCATCACCCGGATCTGGTAATGTTAAAATTCTGGGTGAAAATATTTTAATAAACTTGCAAAATGTGTTATACGTCCCCGAATTACACATGCATTTTTTCTCAGTGAGCACAGCAGCTAAATTCGAGAATTCTACTACATTTATTGGAAAAGTGGCACTGATTAAAAATAAAAAAGGAGAAACAATAATAAAAGCCAAGCAAGAAAACAATTTGTATGTGTACAAACAGTGCTCAGAAAAAAGTGCAGTTTATATGTTGAACACAATTTCTCCTGCAATGAATTGGCATAATAGGTTTGGCCACCTTAATTTCCAAGATTTAAAACAGTTGAACGATAAACAGCTTGTTCATGGAATGAACTTTGAAAATGTGAAAATGGAAATCAATTGTGATACATGTAACAGAGTAACAAAAATATGTGCATTGCCGTTTCAACAGAAGTTAAATCGTACAACGGAGCAAGTACTTGAGCTAGTGCATACAGATGTATGTGGCCCAATGAATGTAAAATCAATCGGCGGCAATCGCTATTTTGTGACATTTATTGATGACTACTCGCGCAAGATATTTGTATACATTATGCACGCAAGTATGCTAATCCATGCAAAGCTGGAGGAGTTCTTGTGGGCAGAGGCTGTTACCACGGCAGTTTACTTGCGAAATAGATGTCCCACAAAAGCCTTAAGTGGCGGTACACCATTCGAAGCCTGGAAAGGACGCAAGCTATCAGTAAAACACCTGCGAGTATTCGGATCTCGCGCATTTGCTTTGGATAAGCCCGGAAGAAGCAAATTCCAGGCAAAAGGCAAAGAATACATTTTTGTCGGCTACTCCTTTACAGCAAAAGCTTACCGCCTGTACGATCGAGAGAACCGTACAATAATTGAAAGGCGTGATGTGAAATTTATAGAAGGTGAGATTGACCCAAAAAGCATTGAGAATTGTGGTATTTCAGATCGAAATGACGATTTCATGACAAATATACTCCGCCTTGAGTCAATTAAAGTTCCTGATCAACACTCATATGCACCTTTAATTGCTGATCATGCAGATTCCAGCAGTGACTCCAGCGAAGTGGAGGAGGAGTTTTTGAGCGCAAGTGAACCTGACGACAATTCCGTGAGTGGTCAAGAGGTGCCACCACAAGAGAATGTAGTGCAGCGTGGGCGTGGCAGACCAAAAATCATCCGCAGCGGTCAACCTGGGCGACCGAAAAAGCAGTACCAGGCAGTGCTCAATAGTTTCCTAAATCAGATGGATGACACTGAGACACCGCAGTCAGTTGCTGAAGCATTGCAAGGCGATCATTCTCAAAATTGGAAAGAATCAATGCAAACGGAATACGACGCTCTACAGGAAAATAACACGTGGTCATTGTGTGAACTCCCTCCAGGACAAAAAGCCATTGGTTCCAAATGGGTTTTTCGAATTAAGAGAAACAAGGATGGTCTCATCGAGAAGTTCAAATCTCGATTGGTTGCTCAAGGCTGTGGGCAACAATTTGGAGTAAATTATTGGGAAACGTTTTCACCTGTAATTCGGTACGAGACCATTCGCATGTTGTTCGCAATTGCTGCAGAAAAACAGCTGTATATGCATCAAGTAGATATATCAAATGCTTACCTGAACAGTAAACTCCATGAGACTGTGTACATGAGGCAGCCTCAGAATTTTGTCGACAAGCATCATCCAGAAAAAGTTCTAAAGCTGCGTAAAGCACTTTATGGACTCAAGCAATCCGGGCGAGTATGGAACAAAACGCTCGACGAGGTATTGTCTACCATGGGCTTCAAGAGATGTAAGAACGAGGCATGCTTGTACGTCAAGAAAGATGAGCAAACATACAGCTATATTGCAGTCTACGTCGACGATTTAATTATCGCATGTCCAAACAAAAATGACATAGCCGTAATTAAGAAGAAGATCGCATCAAACTTCAAGATGCACGATGGCGGCCCCATAAACTTTTTCCTAGGAATGGAAATTGAGCGAGACGGTGAACAGGGTTCGATTTCGTTTTGCCAGAAATCGCATATTCAAGGACTATTGGACACGTCTGGCATGAGCAAGTGCCGTCCAGTCAGCACACCGCTCGACCCGGGCTATCAAGTTGGCTGCATTGATGATAATTGTGTCAAGGTAAATGTAACACAATATCAGTCATTAATTGGTTCCCTTATGTATTTAGCAGTCTTGAGCCGACCGGACATTTTGCACGCAGTAAGCAAACTGTCGCAACGAAATACTGATCCCCATGCAGAACACGAGACGGCTGCAAAACACATTCTAAGGTATCTGGCTGGTACGAAGAACTTGGGCATCTCATACCGCAAGTGTGGTGAACCAGTAAGAGGTTTCGCTGATGCTGACTGAGCCAATGACAGGCTCGATAGAAGATCTTATAGTGGATACGCATTCTTCCTAGCAGGCAGTGCTTTTTCTTGGACTTCAACTAAGCAAAGTGTTGTCGCGTTGAGCAGCACTGAAGCTGAATACATAGCACTATCTATGGCTGCTAAAGAGGCTATTTATTTACGAAGACTTCTCGACGAGATTGGTTGGTCAACTGTTACAGAGCCTTTAACCATCTATGGCGACAACATCAGTTCGCAACATATTGCTCAAAATCCGGTACATCACAAACGCACGAAGCACATTGATATTAAGTATCATTTTGTTCGCGAAAAAGTAGAATGTAATGAAATTATACTAGAATACGTATCGACAAACGGCAATGTTGCAGATCTACTAACAAAATGTTTAAGCAAGAAAAAACACGACGACTTTGTTAAATTACTTGGAATGACAAAGTTAAACATGCGGTAGTTAGTTTAAAATGATAATATGTAGCTTAAGAAGAAGTGTTAAAAATGTAATCGATACTATTGTTTGAATAAGCAACAATTATCTGGCAACACTGTATTGTATCGTGCTCATAATGCATATACCATTTTTCTCACTCTCAAATAAACGTTTAACCGAACCACTACGTGTCTCTTGTATCAGCTCCGTTTTATATATCGCTTATATATATAACGGTAAACTAAAACGGTACAATTATATCCAACACTATCCACTGGCGGAAAACTTTTCTCCAGAGGGGGAAATTATAGCCCCTGCCGGACAACTTATCTCCGCTGACGAACTACGTTTCTCCGCCGGCAGAAAACTTATCTCCGCTGGCAGAAACATTTACCCTCCGGCGGCGGAAAGATTCTATATCCCCTGCCGGACAACTGTATCTCTGCTGACAAAATACGTCTCCGTCCGGTGGCGGAAAACTTATCTCCGGTGGCGGGAGAATTTATATCCCCTGGGGCCGGACAACTTACTCACTGCTGACAAATATACGTCTCTCCCCTGGCAGAAAACGTATCTTCCGGGGCGGAAATTTATGTCAGCTGGCGGAAACTTTTCTCCAAGGGGGAAATTTAATAGCCCCTGCCGGACAACTTATCTCTGGCTGACAAATACGTCTCTCCGGTGCCGAAAACTTATCTCCGGTGGCCGGGAATTTATATCCCATGCCGGGACAACTTATCACGCTGACAAAATACGTCTCCCGCTGGCATAAAACTTATCTACTCAGACGACCTACGTTTCTCCGTTCTCCCGAAATACGTCCTCTCCGCTGGCGGAAAAACTTATCTCCGGTGGCGGGAAATTTATATCCCTGCCGGACAACTTATCTCTGATGACAAAATACATCTCCTCCGCTGGCGGAAAAACTTATTTCCGGTGGCGGGAAATTTTATCCCCTGCCGGACAACTTATCTCTGCTGACAAAATACTCTCTCCGCTGGCAGAAAAACTTAACTCCGGTGGCGGGAAACTTTATATCCGCTGGCGGAAAACTTTTCTTCAGAGGGGGAAATTTATATCCCCTGCCGGACAACTTATCTCTGCTGACAAAATACGTCTCTCCGCTGGCAGAAAACTTAACTCCGGTGGCGGGAAATTTATATCCGCTGGCGGAAAACTTTTCTTCAGAGGGGGAAATTTATAGCCCCTGCCGGACAACTTATCTCTGCTGACAAAATACGTCTCTCCGGTGGCGGAAAACTTATCTCCGGTGGCGGGAAATTTATATCCCCTGCCGGACAACTTATCTCTGCTGACAAAATAACATCTCTCCGCTGGCGGAAAAAGTTATCTGCGGTAGCGGGAAATTTTATATCCGCTGGCGGAAAACTTTTCTCCCCCCCTCTGGAAAACTTATCTCCGCTGGCAGAACATTTACTTCCGGCGGCGAGGAATTTATATCCCCTGCCGGACATCTTATCTCTGCTGACAAAATACATCTCTTCGCTGGCGGAAAACTTATTTACGGTGGCGGGAAATCTATATCCCCTGCCGGACAACGTATCTCTGCTGACAAAATACGTCTCTCCGCTGGCGGAAAACTTATCTACGCAAACGACCTACGTTTCTCCGCCGGCAGAAAACTTATCTCCGCTGACAGACATCTTATCTTATCTTATCTTTGCTGACAAAATACGTCTTTCCGCGGGCAGAAAACTTATCTCCGGCGGCGGGAAATTTATATCCGCTGGCGGAAAACTTTTCTCCCCCCCTCTGGAAAACTTATCTCCGCTGGCAGAACATTTACTTCCGGCTTCGAGGAATTTATATCCCCTGCCGGACATCTTATCTCTGCTGACAAAATACATCTCTTCGCTGGCGGAAAACTTATTTACGGTGGCGGGAAATCTATATCCCCTGCCGGACAACTTATCTCTGCTGACAAAATACGTCTCTCCGCTGGCGGAAAACTTATCTACGCAGACGACCTACGTTTCATGCAATGACTGCATCTTTCAAGAGGCGATGCAATTACTGCATCAAGTGGCACGTGTGACACCAGCAGAAGGCTGTTACGCGCGGATCCCAGGCAAAACACAGCCCTCCTCCCGCCCAACCGACCGAGGGGCGCTGCCGCATGACGCGCGGTGCGTAGCCGAACCAAACGCGAACATGCAAGAAAGATAGATATTAGACTAACTTTCGAGGAAAATTAGCACTAAACTTACTAAGAAACTAAGCATGCAATCAAAATACAAATACCACTACAGTTACTAATTAATAGAAAGGTGTGTAAGGATTTATAATTTAATAAGAGGAAGAGAATTAGTGTTGGATATATATGGTAGAGGGAATTATAATCCGAGCATAAGACCCTAAACGGTTCATGCAAGGAATAATTCGATCTACAAAGTGGAAGGAACAACGGTATAAAATTTCTAGTCAGTCTAATAGGAATCGTGAAGTTTATGCGGCCTCAACAGATCAGGGCTGTCTATGTCACCCCCTGATCAAGTTGTGCATAAATATCACACCAAGCATTTTTCTACGGTTAACTAAGGATGGGAGGCTTACTAATAATAGTCTACTAGAGTAAGATGGGAGTCTTACACCCGCATCCCAGTTAAGGCCCCGCAGAGCAAAGATTAAAAATTTTTCTGTACTGATTCTATACGGTCCTGGTGTACTTTGTACTGAGGGCACCATACACAGGAGCCGTATTCTAAGATCGGACGAACAAGCGAGGTATAGAGAGTCTTTGTTATATAGGGGTCGTCAAATTCCTTTGACCACCTCTTTATAAACACAAGCACGCCCATGGCCTTATTTACCATGGTAGAAATGTGTTCGGAAAACTTTAACTTGGGGTCTAACATAACCACCCAGATCATCCACCAGGGTGGAGAGAACCCCCAAATAGGGTGTAGGGAGCCAACAAAGGGCTAGAACGATGAAATGTCATAACTTTGCATTTCGAGGCATTAAGGTGTAACAAGTTTGCACAACACCATGACTGAAAGCTATTGAGATCGGATTGCAAGCGAGAATGAAATGAATGTCCTTGTACTGGACACAGAGTTTAACATCATCCGCATACATAAGTACTCGAGAGTATGTTAATACTGAAGGCAAGTCATTGATAAGAGTGTGAGGAGTAAGGGGCCAAGATGGCTGCCCTGTGGTACTCCCGAAGAAACCTTTACTGGTAAAGAGAGGGAGTTTTTGAAGAGGACTCTTTGAGACCTAGAACAAAGATAGCTAGAAATCCATCTCAGGTGGTTGGGCGGAAACCCTAAAAGGGCAAGTTTATGTGCTAAAAGGGAATGGTTTTACAGAGTCGAATGCTTTACTAAAGTCGGTGTAATACATCCGTCTGTAGTTACCTTGAAAGCCTTTAATAATGAAAGAGGTAAACTCTAACAAGTTCGTGGTGGTTGATCGCCGCCTTATAAATCCATGCTGAGTTGGAGATATAAGTGACTTGCAGAGATGTTGCAAGTGCGGAGTTAAAACCTTCTCAAACAATTTGGGAATAGCGGATAACTTTGCTATACCTCTATAATTTTTTGCATCAGACTTGCTACCTTTTTTATGGAGAGGAATTATAAACGATTCCTTCCAGATTGGGGGGAAGCAAGAGGAATCAATGGACAGGGTGAATAGTTTAAGCAATGGTCCACACAGAGCCTCGGCGCAGTACCTGAGTACACAACTTGGAACCCCGTCTGGACCCGGTGAAAACACCGGCTTAACTAGTCGAGATCTTGAAGTAGGGAATATTCATTTAACAAGGGACTGAAAATGCCGTTCGACCTTGGTAATCCGTATGGGTACGGTTGACCAGAGTAGCGTTCCTCAGAATAGGTGGTTTGGAAAAACTGGGCAAAAAGATCGGCAATTGCCTGATCATTATTTGCCGACGTATTACAAAATGATAGCGAGGATGGGTGTGCGGACGTTCTACGCTTACTGTTTACGAAGCAGTAAAACTGTTTAGGGTCCTGAGAAAAGCGTATCCTGCAACGAGATAGGTAGTTCTTATAGCATTGAGCATTAAGAATTGAAAAGTTTGACCGAGCTATTACATAACGAGAGTGAGAAGTAGGAGAACCCACTTCTTGAAATTTTTTATAAAGTCTTGATTTTAAGTTTTTTAGACTGGATAACTCTTTGGTAAACCAAGGGGGTTTTCCAGATCTAATCGGACAAGAAAGCGGGACACAAGAATCAAAAAATGTGCCAAGAGCATTTTAAAAATGTTTGTGCCGTTTGTGACATCAGTGCACAAGTACAAAGCGGACCAATCAAAATCTTTAATTAGGTTATTAACTCGGCTTTACGGCAGCGGACACGTTCAGGTAGTCTACTCGACCGATCCAATACAGTTGGTCCTATATCTAGCGACACCTCGAAAGTAGGGTGGTAGGCGTCTTCAGGTATAGTGAGCGGAAGGGCTCGGGTTAACAACACTATGGTCGGATCCGATACAAAGCATAGATCAAGCAATCGACCCAAGGAATTTTTCACATGATTGACTTGAGACAGGGCCAGGTCAAGCAAGCCGTCAACAAAGTCATGTCGTGACATGGGCACTAGGATACTAGACTCGTTTACCGAAGACCAAACAGTTCCTGGCAAGTTGAAGTCACCAAGAACTATCATACGATCTTTATCAGATAGCGAGGAAGAAACAGCGGCTAAAGCGGACAAGTGCTGCTCATAAATTGAAATATCCGAAGAAGGTGGGATATACGGCGGCGGGACATCTTATCTCGGCAAACAAAATACATCTCTCCGTTGGCGGAAAACTTTTCTCCAGAGGGGGAAATTTATAGCCCCTGCCGGACAACTTATCTCTGCTGACAAAATACGTCTCTCCGGTGGCGGAAAACTATCTCCGGTGTCGGGAAATTTATATCCCCTGCCGCACAACTTATCTCTGCTGACAAAATACATCTCTCCGCTGGCGGAAAACTTATCTGCGGTAGCGGGAATTTATATCCGCTGGCAGAAAACTTTTCTCTGCTGACAGACATCTTATCTCCGCTGGCAGACAATTTATCTCCGCTGACGAACTACGATTCTCCGCTGGCAGAAATGTTATCTACGGCGGCGGGAATTTTTTAAATCCCCTGACGGACAATTTATACCCGCTAACGAATTACGAATTTCCGGTGGCGGGAAATATATATCATCTGCCGGACAACTTATCTCTGCTAACGAAATACATCTCTACGGTGGCAGAAAACCTATCTCGGCGGCGGGAAATCTATATCCCCTGCCGGACAACTTATCTCCGCAGACGAAATACGTCTCTACGCTGGCAGAAAACTTATTTCCGGTGGCGGGAAATCTATATCCCCTGCCGGACAACTTATCTCTGCTGACGAAATACGTCTCTCCGCTTGCAGAAAACTTATCTTTGCTGACGAAATACGTCTCTCCGCTGGCGGAAAACTAATTTCCGGTAGCAGGAAATATATATCACCTTCCGGAGAACTTATCTCTGCTGACGAAATACGTCTCTCCGCTGGCAGTAAACTTATCTCCGGTGGCGGGAAATATATATCCCCTGCCGGACAACTTATCTCCGCTAGCAGACCATTTATCTCCGCTGACGAACTACGATTCTCCGCTGGCAGAAATCTTATCTCCGGCGGCGGGAATTTCGTATATCCCCTGACAGACAATTTATCCCCGCTGACGAATTACGTTTCTCCGCCGGCAGAAAACTTATCTCCGCTGGCAGAACATTTACTTATGGAGGCGAGGAATTTATATCACCTGCCGGACATCTTATCTCTGCTGACGAAATACATCTCTTCGCTGGCGGAAAACTAATTTCCGGTGGCGGAAAATATATATCCCCTTCCGGACAACTTATCTCTGCTGACGAAATACGTCTCTCCGCTGGCGGAAAACTAATTTCCGGTGGCAGAAAATATATATCCCCTTCCGGACAACTTATCTCTGCTGACGAAATACGTCTCTCCGCTGGCAGTAAACTTATCTCCGGTGGCGGGAAATCTATATCCTCTGCCGGACAACTTATTCTCTGCTGACGAAATACGTCTCTCCGCTTGCAGAAAACTTATCTTTGCTGACGAAATACGTCTCTCCGCTGGCGGAAAACTAATTTCCGGTGGCGGAAAATATATATCCCTTCCGGACAACTTATCTCTGCTGACGAAATACGTCTCTCCGCTGGCAGTAAACTTATCTCCGGTGGCGGGAAATCTATATCCTCTGACGGACAACTTATCTCTGCTGACGAAATACGTCTCTCCGCTTGCAGAAAACTTATCTTTGCTGACGAAATACGTCTCTCCGCTGGCGGAAAACTAATTTCCGGTGGCGGGAAATATATATCCCCTGCCGGACAACTTATCTCCGCTAGCAGACAATTTATCTCCGCTGACGAACTACGATTCTCCGCTGGTAGAAAACGTATCTCCGCTGGCAGAACATTTACTTATGGAGGCGAGGAATTTATATCACCTGCCGGACATCTTATCTCTGAAGACAAAATACATCTCTTCGCTGGCGGAAAACTTATCTGCGGTCGCGGAAATTTATATCCGCTGGCGGAAAACTTTTCTCCGATAACAGACATCTTATCTTCGCTGCCGGACTACTTATCTCTGCTGACGAACTAATTTTCTCCGCCGGCAGAAAACTTATCTCCGCTGGCAGAACATTTACCTCCGTCGGCGGGAAATTTATATCCCCTGCCGGACATCTTACCTCGGCTGAAAAATACATCTCTCCGCTGGAGGAAAACTTATTTCCGGTGCGGGGAAATCTATACCCTCTTCCGGACAACTTATCTCTGCTGACGAAATACGTCCTCTCCGCTGGCAGTAAACTTATCTCCGGTGGCGGGAAATCTATATCCTCTGCCGGACAACTTATCTCTGCTGACGAAATACGTCTCTCCGCTTGCAGAAAACTTATCTTTGCTGACGAAATACGTCTCTCCGCTGGCGGAAAACTTATTTCCGGTGCAGGGAAATCTATATCCGCTGCCGGACATTTTATCTCTGCTGACGAAATACGTCTCTCCGCTTGCGGAAAACTTATTTCCGGTGCCGGGAAATCTATATCCCCTGCCGGACAACTTATGTCTGCTGACGAAATACGTCTCTCCGTTTGCAGAAAACTTATCTCCGGCGGCGAGAAGTTTATATCCCCGGCCTGACAACTTATCTCTGCTGACGAAATACGTCTCTTCGCTGGCGGAAAACTAATTTCCGGTGGCGGAAAATATATATCCCCTTCCGGACAACTTATCTGTGCTGACGAAATACGTCTCTACGCTGGCAGAAAACTTATCTCCGGCGGCGGGAAATCAATATCCCCTGCCGGACAACTTATCTCCGCTGGCAGACAATTTTTCTCCGTTGACGAACTACGATTCTCCGCTGGCAGAAATCTTATCTCCGGCGGCGGGAATTTTTTATATCCCCTGACGGACAATTTATCCCCGCTGACGAATTGCGTTTCTCCGCCGGCAGAAAACTTATCTCCGCTGGCAGAAAATTTACTTATGGAGGCGAGGAATTAATATCACCTGCCGGACATCTTATCTCTGCTGACAAAATACATCTCTTCGCTGGCGGAAAACTTATCTGCGGTGGCGGAAATGTATATCCGCTGGCGGAAAACTTTTCTCCGATAACAGACATCTTATCTTCGCTGCCGGACAACTTATCTCTGCTGACGAACTACGTTTCTCCGCCGGCAGAAAACTTATCTCCGCTGGCAGAACATTTACCTCCGACGGCGGGAAATTTATATCCCCTGCCGGACATCTTATCTCGGCTGACAAAATACATCTCTCCGCTGGAGGAAAACTTATTTCCGGTGGCGGGAAATCTATATCCCCTGCCGGACAACTTATCTCTGCTGACGAAATACGTCTCTCCGCTTGCAGAAAACTTATCTTTGCTGACGAAATACGTCTCTCCGCTGGCAGTAAACTTATCTCCGGTGGCGGGAAATATATATCCCCTGCCGGACAACTTATCTCTGCTGACGAAATACGTCTCCCCGCTGGCAGTAAACTTATCTCCGTTGGCGGGAAATATATATCCCCTGCCGGACAACTTATCTCTGCTGACGAAATACGTCTCTCCGCTGGCAGTAAACTTATCTCCGTTGGCGGGAAATATATATCCCCTGCCGAACAACTTATCTCTGCTGACGAAATACGTCTCTCCGCTGGCAGTAAACTTATCTCCGGTGGCGGGAAATATATATCCCCTGCCGGACAACTAATCTCGGCTGACAAAATACATCTCTCCGCTGGAGGAAAACTTATTTCCGGTGGCGGGAAATCTATATCCCCTGCCGGACAACTTATCTCTGCTGACGAAATACGTCTCTCCGCTTGCAGAAAACTTATCTCTGCTGACGAAATACGTCTTTTCGCTGGCGGAAAACTAATTCCGGTGGCGGGAAATATATATCATCTGCCGGACAACTTATCTCTGCTGACGAAATACGTCTCTACGGTGGCAAAAAACTTATCTCCGGCGGCGGGAAATCTATATCCCCTTCCGGACAACTTATCTCCGCAGACGAACTACGTTGCTCCGCTTGCAGAAAACTTATCTCTGCTGACGAAATACGTCTCTCCGCTGGCGGAAAACTAATTTCCGGTGGCGGGAAGTTTATATCCCCTGCCGGACAACTTATCTCTGCTGACGAAATACGTCTCTCCGCTTGCAGAAAACTTATCTCCGGCGGCGAGAAATTTATATCCCCGGCTTGACAACTTATCTCTGCCAACGTCTCTCCGCTGGCGGAAAACTTATCTCCGGCGGCGAGAAATCCCTGCCAGACAACTTATGTCTGCTGACGAAATACCTCTCTCCGCTGGCGGAAAACTAATTTCCTGTGGCGGGAAGTTTATATCCCCTGCCGGACAACTTATCTCTGCTAACGAAATACCTCTCTCCGCTGGCGGAAAACTAATTTCCTGTGGCGGGAAGTTTATATCCCCTGCCGGACAACTTATCTCTGCTAACGAAATACGTGTCTCCGCTGGCGGAAAACTTATTTCCGGTGGCGGGAAATCTATATCCCCTGCCGGACAACTTATCTCTGCTGACGAAATACGTCTCTCCGCTTGCAGAAAATTTATCTTTGCTGACTAAATACGTCTCTCCGCTGGCGGAAAACTAATTTCCGGTGGCGGGAAATATATATCCCCTGCCGGACAACTTATCTCTGCTGACGAAATACGTCTCTCCGCTGGCAGTAAACTTATCTCCGGTGGCGGGAAATATATATCCCCTGCCGGACAACTTATCTCTGCTGACGAAATACGTCTCTCCGCTGGCAGTAAACTTATCTCCGGTGGCGGGAAATATATATCCCCTGCCGGACAACTTATCACTGCTGACGAAATACGTCTCTACGCTGGCAGAAAACTTATTTGCGGTGGCGGGAAATCTATATCCCCTGCCGGACAACTTATCTCTGCTGACGAAATACGTCTCTCTGCTTGCAGAAAACTTATCTTTGCTGACGAAATACGTCTCTCCGCTGGCGGAAAACTTATCTCCGGTGGCGGGAAATATATATCCCCTGCCGGACAACTTATCTCTGCTGACGAAATACGTCTCTCCGCTGGCAGTAAACTTATCTCCGGTGTCGGGAAATATATATCCCCTGCCGGACAACTTATCTCTGCTGACGAAATACGTCTCTCCGCTGGCAGTAAACTTATCTCAGGTAGCGGGAAATATATATCCCCTGCCGGACAACTTATCTCCGCTGGCAGACAGTTTATCTCCGCTAACGAACTACGATTCTCCGCTGGCAGAAATCTTATCTCCGGCGGCGGGAATTTTTAATATCCCCTGACGGACAATTTATCCCCGCTGACGAATTGCGTTTCTCCGCCGGCAGAAAACTTATCTCCGCTGGCAGAAAATTTACTTATGGAGGCGAGGAATTAATATCACCTGCCGGACATCTTATCTCTGCTGACAAAATACATCTCTTCGCTGGCGGAAAACTTATCTGCGGTGGCGGAAATGTATATCCGCTGGCGGAAAACTTTCTCCGATAACAGACATCTTATCTTCGCTGCCGGACAACTTATCTCTGCTGACGAACTACGTTTCTCCGCCGGCAGAAAACTTATCTCCGCTGGCAGAACATTTACCTCCGACGGCGGGAAATTTATATCCCCTGCCGGACATCTTATCTCGGCTGAAAAAATACATCTCTCCGCTGGAGGAAAACTTATTTCCGGTGGCGGGAAATCTATATCCCCTGCCGGACAACTTATCTCTGCTGACGAAATACGTCTCTCCGCTTGCAGAAAACTTATCTCCGGCGGCGAGAAGTTTATATCCCCGTCCTGACAACTTATCTCTGCTAACGAACTACGTCTCTCCGCTGGCGAAAAACTCATCTACGGCTGCGGGAAATCTATAGACCCTGCCAGACAAATTATCTCTGCTGACAAAATACGTCTCTCCGCTGGCGGAAAACTAATTCCGGTGGCGGGAAGTTTATATCCCCTGCCGGACAACTTATCTCTGCTAACGAAATACGTGTCTCCGCTGGCGGAAAACTTATTTCCGGTGGCGGGAAATCTATATCCCCTGCCGGACAACTTATCTCTGCTGACGAAATACGTCTCTCCGCTTGCAGAAAATTTATCTTTGCTGACTAAATACGTCTCTCCGCTGGCGGAAAACTAATTTCCGGTGCCGGGAAATCTATATCCCCTGCCGGACAACTTATGTCTGCTGACGAAATACGTCTCTCCGCTTGCAGAAAACTTATCTCCGGCGGCGAGAAGTTTATATCCGCGGCCTGACAACTTATCTCTGCTGACGAAATACGTCTCTTCGCTGGCGGAAAACTAATTTCCGGTGGCGGGAAATCTATATCCCCTGCCGGACAACTTATGTCTGCTGACGAAATACGTCTCTCCGCTTGCAGAAAACTTATCTCCGGCGGCGAGAAGCTTATATCCCCGGCCTGACAACTTATCTCTGCTGACGAAATACGTCTCTTCGCTGGCGGAAAACTAATTTCTGGTGGCGGAAAATATATATCCCCTTCCGGACAACTTATCTGTGCTGACGAAATACGTCTCTACGCTGGCAGAAAACTTATCTCCGGCGGCGGGAAATCAATATCCCCTGCCGGACAACTTATCTCCGCTGGCAGACAATTTTTCTCCGTTGACGAACTACGATTCTCCGCTGGCAGAAATCTTATCTCCGGCGGCGGGAATTTTTTATATCCCCTGACGGACAATTTATCGCCGCTGAGGAATAACGTTTCTCCGCCGGCAGAAAACTTATCTCCGCTGGCAGAACATTTACCTCCGTCGGCGGGAAATTTATATGCCCTGCCGGACATCTTATCTCGGCTGACAAAATACATCTCTCCGCTGGAGGAAAACTTATTTCCGGTGGCGGGAAATCTATATCCCCTGCCGGACAACTTATCTCTGCTGACGAAATACGTCTCTCCGCTTGCAGAAAACTTATCTTTGCTGACGAAATACGTCTCTCCGCTGGCAGTAAACTTATCTCCGGTGGCGGGAAATATATATCCCCTGCCGGACAACTTATCTCTGCTGACGAAATACGTCTCCCCGCTGGCAGTAAACTTATCTCCGTTGGCGGGAAATATATATCCCCTGCCGGACAACTTATCTCTGCTGACGAAATACGTCTCTCCGCTGGCAGTAAACTTATCTCCGGTGGCGGGAAATATATATCCCCTGCCGGACAACTTATCACTGCTGACGAAATACCTCTCTCCGCTGGCGGAAAACTAATTTCCTGTGGCGGGAAATATATATCCCCTGCCGGACAACTTATCTCTGCTGACGAAATACGTCTCTCCGCTGGCAGTAAACTTATCTCCGGTGGCGGGAAATATATATCCCCTGCCGAACAACTTATCTCTGCTGACGAAATACGTCTCTCCGCTGGCAGTAAACTTATCTCCGGTGGCGGGAAATATATATCCCCTGCCGGACAACTTATCTCGGCTGACAAAATACATCTCTCCGCTGGAGGAAAACTTATTTCCGGTGGCGGGAAATCTATATCCCCTGCCGGACAACTTATCTCTGCTGACGAAATACGTCTCTCCGCTTGCAGAAAACTTATCTCTGCTGACGAAATACGTCTTTTCGCTGGCGGAAAACTAATTCCGGTGGCGGGAAATATATATCATCTGCCGGACAACTTATCTCTGCTGACGAAATACGTCTCTACGGTGGCAAAAAACTTATCTCCGGCGGCGGGAAATCTATATCCCCTTCCGGACAACTTATCTCCGCAGACGAACTACGTTGCTCCGCTTGCAGAAAACTTATCTCTGCTGACGAAATACGTCTCTCCGCTGGCGGAAAACTAATTTCCGGTGGCGGGAAGTTTATATCCCCTGCCGGACAACTTATCTCTGCTGACGAAATACGTCTCTCCGCTTGCAGAAAACTTATCTCCGGCGGCGAGAAATTTATATCCCCGGCTTGACAACTTATCTCTGCCAACGTCTCTCCGCTGGCGGAAAACTTATCTCCGGCGGCGAGAAATCCCTGCCAGACAACTTATGTCTGCTGACGAAATACCTCTCTCCGCTGGCGGAAAACTAATTTCCTGTGGCGGGAAGTTTATATCCCCTGCCGGACAACTTATCTCTGCTAACGAAATACCTCTCTCCGCTGGCGGAAAACTAATTTCCTGTGGCGGGAAGTTTATATCCCCTGCCGGACAACTTATCTCTGCTAACGAAATACGTGTCTCCGCTGGCGGAAAACTTATTTCCGGTGGCGGGAAATCTATATCCCCTGCCGGACAACTTATCTCTGCTGACGAAATACGTCTCTCCGCTTGCAGAAAATTTATCTTTGCTGACTAAATACGTCTCTCCGCTGGCGGAAAACTAATTTCCGGTGGCGGGAAATATATATCCCCTGCCGGACAACTTATCTCTGCTGACGAAATACGTCTCTCCGCTGGCAGTAAACTTATCTCCGGTGGCGGGAAATATATATCCCCTGCCGGACAACTTATCTCTGCTGACGAAATACGTCTCTCCGCTGGCAGTAAACTTATCTCCGGTGGCGGGAAATATATATCCCCTGCCGGACAACTTATCACTGCTGACGAAATACGTCTCTACGCTGGCAGAAAACTTATTTGCGGTGGCGGGAAATCTATATCCCCTGCCGGACAACTTATCTCTGCTGACGAAATACGTCTCTCTGCTTGCAGAAAACTTATCTTTGCTGACGAAATACGTCTCTCCGCTGGCGGAAAACTTATCTCCGGTGGCGGGAAATATATATCCCCTGCCGGACAACTTATCTCTGCTGACGAAATACGTCTCTCCGCTGGCAGTAAACTTATCTCCGGTGTCGGGAAATATATATCCCCTGCCGGACAACTTATCTCTGCTGACGAAATACGTCTCTCCGCTGGCAGTAAACTTATCTCAGGTAGCGGATAATATATATCCCCTGCCGGACAACTTATCTCCGCTGGCAGACAGTTTATCTCCGCTAACGAACTACGATTCTCCGCTGGCAGAAATCTTATCTCCGGCGGCGGGAATTTTTAATATCCCCTGACAGACAATTTATCCCCGCTGACGAATTGCGTTTCTCCGCCGGCAGAAAACTTATCTCCGCTGGCAGAAAATTTACTTATGGAGGCGAGGAATTAATATCACCTGCCGGACATCTTATCTCTGCTGACAAAATACATCTCTTCGCTGGCGGAAAACTTATCTGCGGTGGCGGAAATGTATATCCGCTGGCGGAAAACTTTTCTCCGATAACAGACATCTTATCTTCGCTGCCGGACAACTTATCTCTGCTGACGAACTACGTTTCTCCGCCGGCAGAAAACTTATCTCCGCTGGCAGAACATTTACCTCCGACGGCGGGAAATTTATATCCCCTGCCGGACATCTTATCTCGGCTGACAAAATACATCTCTCCGCTGGAGGAAAACTTATTTCCGGTGGCGGGAAATCTATATCCCCTGCCGGACAACTTATCTCTGCTGACGAAATACGTCTCTCCGCATGCAGAAAACTTATCACCGGCGGCGAGAAGTTTATATCCCCGTCCTGACAACTTATCTCTGCTAACGAACTACGTCTCTCCGCTGGAGGAAAACTCATCTACGGCTGCGGGAAATCTATAGACCCTGCCAGACAAATTATCTCTGCTGACAAAATACGTCTCTCCGCTTGCAGAAAACTTATCTCCGGCGGCGAGAAGTTTATATCCCCGTCCTGACAACTTATCTCTGCTAACGAACTACGTCTCTCCGCTGGCGAAAAACTCATCTACGGCTGCGGGAAATCTATAGACCCTGCCAGACAAATTATCTCTGCTGACAAAATACGTCTCTCCGCTGGCGGAAAACTAATTCCGGTGGCGGGAAATATATATCATCTGCCGGACAACTTATCTCTGCTGACGAAATACGTCTCTACGGTGGCAAAAAACTTATCTCCGGCGGCGGGAAATCTATATCCCCTGCCGGACAACTTATCTCCGCAGACGAAATACGTTGCTCCACTTGCAGAAAACTTATCTCTGCTGACGAAATACGTCTCTCCGCTGGCGGAAAACTAATTTCCGGTGGCGGGAAGTTTATATCCCCTGCCGGACAACTTATCTCTGCTGACGAAATACGTCTCTCCGCTTGCAGAAAACTTATCTCCGGCGGCGAGAAATTTATATCCCCGGCTTGACAACTTATCTCTGCCAACGAAATACGTCTCTCCGCTGGCGGAAAACTTATCTCCGGCGGCGAGAAATCTATATTCCCTGCCAGACAACTTATGTCTGCTGACGAAATACCTCTCTCCGCTGGCGGAAAACTAATTTCCTGTGGCGGGAAGTTTATATCCCCTGCCGGACAACTTATCTCTGCTAACGAAATACCTCTCTCCGCTGGCGGAAAACTAATTTCCTGTGGCGGGAAGTTTATATCCCCTGCCGGACAACTTATCTCTGCTGACGAAATACGTCTCTCCGCATGCAGAAAACTTATCTCCGGCGGCGAGAAGTTTATATCCCCGTCCTGACAACTTATCTCTGCTAACGAACTACGTCTCTCCGCTGGCGAAAAACTCATCTACGGCTGCGGGAAATCTATAGACCCTGCCAGACAAATTATCTCTGCTGACAAAATACGTCTCTCCGCTGGCGGAAAACTAATTCCGGTGGCGGGAAATATATATCATCTGCCGGACAACTTATCTCTGCTAACGAAATACGTGTCTCCGCTGGCGGAAAACTTATTTCCGGTGGCGGGAAATCTATATCCCCTGCCGGACAACTTATCTCTGCTGACGAAATACGTCTCTCCGCTTGCAGAAAATTTATCTTTGCTGACTAAATACGTCTCTCCGCTGGCGGAAAACTAATTTCCGGTGGCGGGAAATATATATCCCCTGCCGGACAACTTATCTCTGCTGACGAAATACGTCTCTCCGCTGGCAGTAAACTTATCTCCGGTGGCGGGAAATATATATCCCCTGCCGGACAACTTATCTCTGCTGACGAAATACGTCTCTCCGCTGGCAGTAAACTTATCTCCGGTGGCGGGAAATATATATCCCCTGCCGGACAACTTATCACTGCTGACGAAATACGTCTCTACGCTGGCAGAAAACTTATTTGCGGTGGCGGGAAATCTATATCCCCTGCCGGACAACTTATCTCTGCTGACGAAATACGTCTCTCTGCTTGCAGAAAACTTATCTTTGCTGACGAAATACGTCTCTCCGCTGGCGGAAAACTTATCTCCGGTGGCGGGAAATATATATCCCCTGCCGGACAACTTATCTCTGCTGACGAAATACGTCTCTCCGCTGGCAGTAAACTTATCTCCGGTGTCGGGAAATATATATCCCCTGCCGGACAACTTATCTCTGCTGACGAAATACGTCTCTCCGCTGGCAGTAAACTTATCTCAGGTAGCGGGAAATATATATCCCCTGCCGGACAACTTATCTCCGCTGGCAGACAGTTTATCTCCGCTAACGAACTACGATTCTCCGCTGGCAGAAATCTTATCTCCGGCGGCGGGAATTTTTAATATCCCCTGACGGACAATTTATCCCCGCTGACGAATTGCGTTTCTCCGCCGGCAGAAAACTTATCTCCGCTGGCAGAACATTTACTTATGGAGGCGAGGAATTTATATCACCTGCCGGACATCTTATCTCTGCTGACAAAATACATCTCTTCGCTGGCGGAAAACTTATCTGCGGTGGCGGAAATGTATATCCGCTGGCGGAAAACTTTTCTCCGATTACAGACATCTTATCTTCGCTGCCGGACAACTTATCTCTGCTGACGAACTACGTTTCTCCGCCGGCAGAAAACTTATCTCCGCTGGCAGAACATTTACCTCCGACGGCGGGAAATTTATATCCCCTGCCGGACATCTTATCTCGGCTGAAAAAATACATCTCTCCGCTGGAGGAAAACTTATTTCCGGTGGCGGGAAATCTATATCCCCTGCCGGACAACTTATCTCTGCTGACGAAATACGTCTCTCCGCATGCAGAAAACTTATCTCCGGCGGCGAGAAGTTTATATCCCCGTCCTGACAACTTATCTCTGCTAACGAACTACGTCTCTCCGCTGGCGAAAAACTCATCTACGGCTGCGGGAAATCTATAGACCCTGCCAGACAAATTATCTCTGCTGACAAAATACGTCTTTTCGCTGGCGGAAAACTAATTCCGGTGGCGGGAAATATATATCATCTGCCGGACAACTTATCTCTGCCAACGAAATACGTCTCTCCACTGGCAGAAAACTTATCTCTGCTGACGAAATACATCTCTCCGCCGGCAGAAAACTTATCTCCGCTGGCAGAACATTTACTTATGGAGGCGAGGAATTTATATCACCTGCCGGACATCTTATCTCTGCTGACAAAATACATCTCTTCGCTGGCGGAAAACTTATCTGCGGTGGCGGAAATGTATATCCGCTGGCGGAAAACTTTTCTCCGATTACAGACATCTTATCTTCGCTGCCGGACAACTTATCTCTGCTGACGAACTACGTTTCTCCGCCGGCAGAAAACTTATCTCCGCTGGCAGAACATTTACCTCCGACGGCGGGAAATTTATATCCCCTGCCGGACATCTTATCTCGGCTGAAAAAATACATCTCTCCGCTGGAGGAAAACTTATTTCCGGTGGCGGGAAATCTATATCCCCTGCCGGACAACTTATCTCTGCTGACGAAATACGTCTCTCCGCATGCAGAAAACTTATCTCCGGCGGCGAGAAGTTTATATCCCCGTCCTGACAACTTATCTCTGCTAACGAACTACGTCTCTCCGCTGGCGAAAAACTCATCTACGGCTGCGGGAAATCTATAGACCCTGCCAGACAAATTATCTCGGCTGAAAAAATACATCTCTCCGCTGGAGGAAAACTTATTTCCGGTGGCGGGAAATCTATATCCCCTGCCGGACAACTTATCTCTGCTGACGAAATACGTCTCTCCGCATGCAGAAAACTTATCTCCGGCGGCGAGAAGTTTATATCCCCGTCCTGACAACTTATCTCTGCTGACGAAATACGTCTCTACGGTGGCAAAAAACTTATCTCCGGCGGCGGGAAGTTTATATCCCCTGCCGGACAACTTATCTCTGCTAACGAATTACGTGTCTCCGCTGGCGGAAAACTTATTTCCGGTGGCGGGAAATCTATATCCCCTGCCGGACAACTTATCTCTGCTGACGAAATACGTCTCTCCGCTTGCAGAAAATTTATCTTTGCTGACTAAATACGTCTCTCCGCTGGCGGAAAACTAATTTCCGGTGGCGGGAAATATATATCCCCTGCCGGACAACTTATCTCTGCTGACGAAATACGTCTCTCCGCTGGCAGTAAACTTATCTCCGGTGGCGGGAAATATATATCCCCTGCCGGACAACTTATCTCTGCTGACGAAATACGTCTCTCCGCTGGCAGTAAACTTATCTCCGGTGGCGGGAAATATATATCCCCTGCCGGACAACTTATCACTGCTGACGAAATACGTCTCTACGCTGGCAGAAAACTTATTTGCGGTGGCGGGAAATCTATATCCCCTGCCGGACAACTTATCTCTGCTGACGAAATACGTCTCTCTGCTTGCAGAAAACTTATCTTTGCTGACGAAATACGTCTCTCCGCTGGCGGAAAACTTATCTCCGGTGGCGGGAAATATATATCCCCTGCCGGACAACTTATCTCTGCTGACGAAATACGTCTCTCCGCTGGCAGTAAACTTATCTCCGGTGTCGGGAAATATATATCCCCTGCCGGACAACTTATCTCTGCTGACGAAATACGTCTCTCCGCTGGCAGTAAACTTATCTCAGGTAGCGGGAAATATATATCCCCTGCCGGACAACTTATCTCCGCTGGCAGACAGTTTATCTCCGCTAACGAACTACGATTCTCCGCTGGCAGAAATCTTATCTCCGGCGGCGGGAATTTTTAATATCCCCTGACGGACAATTTATCCCCGCTGACGAATTGCGTTTCTCCGCCGGCAGAAAACTTATCTCCGCTGGCAGAACATTTACTTATGGAGGCGAGGAATTTATATCACCTGCCGGACATCTTATCTCTGCTGACAAAATACATCTCTTCGCTGGCGGAAAACTTATCTGCGGTGGCGGAAATGTATATCCGCTGGCGGAAAACTTTTCTCCGATAACAGACATCTTATCTTCGCTGCCGGACAACTTATCTCTGCTGACGAACTACGTTTCTCCGCCGGCAGAAAACTTATCTCCGCTGGCAGAACATTTACCTCCGACGGCGGGAAATTTATATCCCCTGCCGGACATCTTATCTCGGCTGAAAAAATACATCTCTCCGCTGGAGGAAAACTTATTTCCGGTGGCGGGAAATCTATATCCCCTGCCGGATAACTTATCTCTGCTGACGAAATACGTCTCTCCGCATGCAGAAAACTTATCTCCGGCGGCGAGTAGTTTATATCCCCGTCCTGACAACTTATCTCTGCTAACGAACTACGTCTCTCCGCTGGCGGAAAACTCATCTACGGCTGCGGGAAATCTATAGACCCTGCCAGACAAATTATCTCTGCTGACAAAATACGTCTCTCCGCTTGCAGAAAACTTATCTCCGGCGGCGAGAAGTTTATATCCCCGTCCTGACAACTTATCTCTGCTAACGAACTACGTCTCTCCGCTGGCGGAAAACTCATCTACGGCTGCCGGAAATCTATAGACCCTGCCAGACAAATTATCTCTGCTGACAAAATACGTCTCTCCGCTGGCGGAAAACTTATTTCCGGTGCCGGGAAATCTATATCCCCTGCCAGACAACTTATCTCTGCTAACGAAATACGTCTCTCCGCTGGCGGAAAACTTATCTCCGGCGGCGAGTAATTTATATCCCCGGCCTGACAGCTTATCTCTGCTGACGAAATACGTCTCTACGCTGGCAGAAAAATTATCTCCGGCGGCGGGAAATCTATATCCCCTGCCAGACAACTTATCTCTGTTGACGAAATACGTCTCTCCGCTGTCGGAAAACTTATTTCCGGTGCCGGGAAATCTATACCCCCTGCCAGACAACTTATCTCTGCTGACGAAATACGTCTCTCCGCTTGCAGAAAACTTATCTCCGGCGGCGAGAAGTTTATATTCCCTGCCAGACAACTTATCTCTGCTGACGAAATACGGCTCTCCGCTGGCGGAAAACTTATTTCCGGTGCCCGGAAATCTTTATCCGCTGCCGGACATCTTATCTCTGCTAACAAAATTCGTCTCTCCGCTTGCAGAAAACTTATCTCCGGCGGCGAGAAATTTATATCCCCTGCCGGACATCTTATCTCGGCTGACAAAATACGTCTCTCCGCTTGCAGAAAACTTATGTCCGGCGGCGAGAAATTTATATCCCCTGCCGGACATCTTATCTCGGCTGACAAAATACGTCTCTCCGCTTGCAGAAAACTTATCTCCGGCGGCGAGAAATTTATATCCCCGGCCTGACAACTTATCTCTGCAGACAAAACACATCTCTTCGCTGGCGGAAAACTTATCTCCGCTGGCAGAACATTTACCTCCGGTTGCGGGAAATTTATATCCGCTGGCGGAAAACTTTTCTCCACGGGGGGAAATTTATATCCTCTGCCGGACATCTTATCTCTGCTGACAAAATACATCTCTTCGCTGGCGGAAAACTTATCTGCGGTGGTGGGAAATTCATATCCGCTTGCGGAAAACTTTTCTCTAGAGGGGGAATTTATATCCCCTGCCGGACAGCTTATCTCGGCTGACAAAATACGTCTATCCGCTGGCGGAAAACTTATCTCCGGTGGCGGGAAATTCAATCCGCTGGCGGAAAACTTATCTCCGGTGGCGGGAAATTCATATCCGCTTGCGGAAAACTTTTCTCCAGAGGGGGAAATTTATATCCCCTGCCGGACAGGCTTATCTCCGCAGACGAACAACGTATCTCCGCCGGCAGAAAACTTATCTCCGCTGGCAGAACATTTACCTCCGGCGGCGGGAAATTGATATCCCCTGCCGGACATCTTATCTCGGCTGACAAAATACATCTCTCCGCTTACAGAGAAATTTATATCCCCGGCCTGACAACTTATCTCCGCAAACGAAATACGTCTCTCCGCTGGCGGAAAACTTATTTCCGGTGGCGGGAAATATATATCCCCTGCCGGACAACTTATCTCTGCTGACGAAATATGTCTCTCCGCTGGCAGAAAACTTATCTCCGGGAAAGCGGCAGGAAATCTATATCCCCTGCCAGACAACTTATCTCTGCTAACGAAATACATCTCTCCGCTGGCGGAAAACGTATTTCCGGTGCCAGGAAATCTATATCCGCTGGCGGACAACTTATCTCCGCTGGCAGACAATTTATCTCCGCTGACGAAGTACGATTCTCCGCTGGCAGAAATCTTATCTCCGGCGGCGGGAATTTTTTATATCCCCTGACGGACAATTTAACCCCGCTGACGAATTACGTTTTTCCGCCGGCAGAAAACTTATCTCCGCTGGCAGAACATTTACTTATGGAAGCGAGGAATTTATATCACCTGCCGGACATCTTATCTCTGCTGACAAAATACATCTCTTCGCTGGCGGAAAACTTATCTGCGGGGGCGGAAATTTATATCCGCTGGCGGAAAACTTTTCTCCGATAACAGACATCTTATCTTCGCTGCCGGACATCTTATCTCGGCTGACAAAATACATCTCTCCTCTGGCGGAAAACTTATCTCAGGTGGCGAGAAATATATATCCCCTGCCGGACAACTTATCTCTGCTGACGAAATACGTCTCTACGCTGGCAGAAAACTTATCTCCGGCGGCGAGAAGTTTATATTCCCTGCCAGACAACTTATCTCTGCTGACGAAATACGGCTCTCCGCTGGCGGAAAACTTATTTCCGGTGCCCGGAAATCTTTATCCGCTGCCGGACATCTTATCTCTGCTAACAAAATTCGTCTCTCCGCTTGCAGAAAACTTATCTCCGGCGGCGGGAACCCTATATCCGCTGCCAGACAACTTATCTCTGCTAACGAAATACGTCTCTCCGCTGGCGGAAAAATTATTTCCGGTGGCGGGAAATATATATCCCCTGCCGGACAACTTATCTCTGCTGACGAAATATGTCTCTCCGCTGGCAGAAAACTTATCTCCGGCGGCGGGAAATCTATATCCCCTGCCAGACAACTTATCTCTGCTAACGAAATACATCTCTCCGCTGGCGGAAAACTTATTTCCCGTGTCGGGAAATCTGTATTCGCTGGCGGAAATTTATCTCCGCTGGCAGACAATTTATCTCCGCTGACGAACTACGATTCTCCGCTGGCAGAAATCTTATCTAAGGCGGCGGGAATTTTTTATATCCCCTGGCGGACAATTTATCCCCGCTGACGAATTACGTTTCTCCGCCGGCAGAAAACTTATCTCCGCTGGCAGAACATTTACTTACTTTACTTATGGCGGCGAGGAACTTATATCACCTGCCGGACATCTTATCTCTGCTGACAAAATACATCTCTTCGCTGGCGGAAAACTTATCTGCGGAGGCGGAAATTTATATCCGCTGGCGGAAAACTTTTCTCCGATAACAGACATCTTATCTTCGCTGCCGGACAACTTATCTCAGCTGACGAACTACGTTTCTCCGCCGGCAGAACATTTACCTCCGTCGGCGGGAAATTTATATCCCCTGCCGGACAACTTATCTCTGCTAACGAAATACGTCTCTCCGCTGGCGGAAAACTTATTTCCGGTGCCGGAATATCTATATCCCCTGCCAGACAACTTATCTCTGCTAACGAAATACGTATATCCGCTGGTAGAAAACTTATCTCCGGCGGAGGGAAATTTATATCCCCTGCCGGACAACTTATCTCTGCTGACAAAATACGTCTCTCCGCTGGCGGAAAACTTATCTCCGGTGGCGGAAAATTTATATCGGCTGCCGGAAAACTTTTCACCAGAGGGGGAAATTTATACCCCCTGCCGCACAACTTATCTCCGCAGACGACCTACGTTTCTCCGCCGGCAGAAGACTTATCTCCTCTGGCAAAACATTTACTTCCGGCGACGGGAAATTTATATCCCCTGCCGGACATCTTATCTCCGCTGACAAAATACATCTCTCCGCTGGCGGAAAACTTATCTGCGGTAGCGGGAAATTTATATCCGCTGGCGGAAAACTTTTCTCCGCTGACAGACATCTTATCTTATCTTATCTTTGTTGACAAAATACGTCTTTCCGCGGGCAGAAAGCTTATCTCCGGCGGCGGGAAATTTATATCCGCTGGCGGAAAACTTTTCACCCCCCCTCTGGAAAGCTTATCTCCGCTGGCAGAACATTTACTTCCGGCTGCGAGGAATTTATATCCCCTGTCGGACATCTTATCTCTGCTGACAAAATACATCTCTTCGCTGGCGGAAAACTTATTTACGGTGGCGGGAAATTTATATCCCCTGCCGGACAACTTATCTCTGCTGACGAAACACGTCTCTCCGCTTGCAGAAAACTTATCTTTGCAGACGAAATACGTCTCTTCGCTGGCGGAAAACTTATTTCCGGTGGCGCGAAATATATATCCCCTGCCGGACAACTTACCTCTGCTGACAAAATACGTCTCTCCGCTGGCGGAAAACTTATCTACGCAGACGACCTACGTTTCTCCGCCGGCAAAAAACTTATCTCCGCTGGCAAAACATTTACTTCCGGCGGCGGGACATCTTATCTCGGCAAACAAAATACATCTCTCCGCTGGCGGAAAGCTTATTTCCGGTGGCGGGAAATATATATCCCCTGCCGGACAACTTATCTCTGCTGACGAAATACGTCTCTACGCTGGCGGAAAACTTATCTCCGGTGGCGGGAAATTTATATCCCCTGCCGGACAACTTATCACTGCTGACAAAATACGTCTCTCCGCTGGCAGAAAACTTATCTCCGGTGGCGGGAAATATATATCCGCTGGCGGAAAACTTTTCTCCAGAGGGGGAAATTTATAGCCCCTTCCGGACAACTTATCTCTGCTGACAAAATACGTCTCTCCGCTGGAGGAAAACTTATCTCCGGTGGCGGGAAATTCATATCCTCTGCCGGACAACTTATCTCTGCTGACAAAATACGTCTCTCCGCTGGCGGACAACTAATTTCCGGTGGCGGGAAGTTTATATCCCCTGCCGGACAACTTATCTCTGCTGACGAAATACGTCTCTCCGCTTGCAGAAAACTTATCTCCGGCGGCGAGAAGTTTATATCCCCGGCTTGACAACTTATCTCTGCCAACGAAATACGTCTCTCCGCTGGCGGAAAACTTATCTCCGGCGGCGAGAAATCTATATTCCCTGCCAGAAAATTATCTCTGCTGACAAAATACGTCTCTCCGCTTGCAGAAAACTTACCTTTGCAGACGAAATACCTCTCTCCGCTGGCGGAAAACTTATTTCCGGTGCCGGGAAATCTATATCCCCTGCCAGACAACTTATCTCTGCTGACGAAATACGTCTCTCCGCTTGCAGAAATCTTATCTCCGGCGGCGAGAAGTTTATATCCCCGTCCTAACAACTTATCTCTGCTAACGAACTACGTCTCTCCGCTGGCGGAAAACTCATCTTCGGCTGCGGGAAATCTATAGACCCTGCCAGAAAATTATCTCTGCTGACAAAACACGTCTCTCCGCTTGCAGAAAACTTACCTTTTCTGACGAAATACGTCTCTCCGCTGGCGGAAAACTAATTTCCGGTGGCGGGAAATGTATATCCCCTTCCGGACAACTTATCTCTGCTGACGAAATACGTCTCTCCGCTTGCAGAAAACTTATCTTTGCTGACGAAATACGTCTCTCCGCTGGCGGAAAACTAATTTCCGGTGGCGGGAAATGTATATCCCCTTCCGGACAATTTATCTCTGCTGACGAAATACGTCTCTCCGCTGGCAGTAAACTTATCTCCGGTGGCGGGAAATATATATCCCCTGCCGGACAACTTATCTCTGCTGACAAAATACGTCTCTCCGCTGGCGGAAAACTTATCTACGCAGACGACCTACGTTTCTCCGCCGGCAAAAAACTTATCTCCGCTGGCAAAACATTTACTTCTTATCTCGGCAAACAAAATACATCTCTCCGCTGGCGGAAAACTTATTTCCGGTGGCGGGAAATATATATCCCCTGCCGGAAAACTTATCTCTGCTGACAAAATACGTCTCTCCGCTTGCGGAGAACTAATTTCCGGTGGCGGGAAGTTTATAGCGAGAAGTTTATAGTTGTCAAGCCGGGGTGACAACTTATCTCTGCCAACGAAATACATCTCTCCGCTGGCGGAAAACTTATCTCCTTCGGCGAGACATCTATATTCCCTGCCAGACAACTTATGTCTGCTGACGAAATACCTCTCTCCGCTGGCGGAAAACTTATTTCCGGTGCCGGGAAATCTATATACCCTGCCAGACAACTTATCTCTGCTAACGAAATACGTGTCTCCGCTGGCGAAAAACTTATTTCCGGTGGCGGGAAATCTATATCCCCTGCCGGACAACTTATCTCTGCTGACGAAATACGTCTCTCCGCTTGCAGAAAACTTATCTTTGGTGACGAAATACGTCTCTCCGCTGGCGGAAAACTAATTTCCGGTGGCGGGAAATCTATATCCCCTGCCGGACAACTTATCTCTGCTGACGAAATAAGTCTCTCCGGCGAACAACTTATCGCCGCTGGCAGACAATTTATCTCCGCTGACGAACTACGTTCATCCGCTGGCAGAAAACTTATCTCCGCTGGCAGAACATGTACATCCAGTGGCGGGAAATTTATATCCCCTGCCGGACAACTTATCTCTGCTGACGAAATACGTCTTTCCGCTGGCGGAAAAGTTATTTCCGGTGGCAGACAATTTATCTCCGGTGACGAACTACGATTATCCGCTGGCAGAAATCTTATCTCCGGCGGCGGGAAATTTATATCCCCTGACGGACAATTTATCCCCGCTGACGAACTACGTTTCTCCTCTGACAGAAAACTTATCTCCAGAGGGGTAATTTATAACCCTTGCCGGACAACTTATATCTGCTGACGAAATACGTCTCTCCGCTGGCGGAAAACTTATTTCCGGAGGCGGGAAATCTATAGCCCTTGCCGGACAACTTATCTCTGCTGATGAAATACGTCTCTCCGCTGGCGGAAAACTTATTTCCGGTGGCAGACAATTTATCTCCGGTGACGAACTACGATTATCCGCTGGCAGAAATCTTATCTCCGGCGGCGGGAAATTTATATCCCCTGACGGACAATTTATCCCCGCTGACGAACTACGTTTCTCCTCTGACAGAAAACTTATCTCCAGAGGGGTAATTTATAACCCTTGCCGGACAACTTATATCTGCTGACGAAATACGTCTCTCCGCTGGCGGAAAACTTATTTCCGGTGGCGGGAAATCCATATCCCCTGCCACACAAATTATCTCTCCAGACGAAATACGTCTTTCCGCTGGCGGAAAAGTTATTTCCGGAGGCGGGAAATCTATATCCCTTGCCGGACAACTTATCTCTGCTGATGAAATACGTCTCTCCGCTGGCGGAAAACTTATTTCCGGTGGCAGACAATTTATCTCCGGTGACGAACTACGATTATCCGCTGGCAGAAATCTTATCTCCGGCGGCGGGAAATTTATATCCCCTGACGGACAATTTATCCCCGCTGACGAACTACGTTTCTCTTCTGGCAGAAAACTTATTTCCGGTGGCAGACAATTTATCTCCGCTGACGAACTACGTTTCTCCTCTGGCAGAAAACTTATAACCCTTGCCGGACAACTTATCTCTGCTGACGAAATACGTCTCTCCGGCGAACAACTTATCGCCGCTGGCAGACAATTTATCTCCGCTGACGAACTACGTTCCTGCGCTTCCAGAAAACTTATCTCCGCTGGCAGAACATGTACTTCCGGTGGCGGGAAATTTATATCCCCTGCCGGACAACTTATCTCTGCTGATGAAATACGTCTCTCCGCTGGCGGAAAACTTGTTTCCGGTGGCGGGTAATCTATATCCGCTGAGGGACAACTTATCTCCGCTGGCAGACAATTTATCTCCGGCGGCGGGAAATTTATATCCCCAGACGGACAATTTATCCCCGCAGACGAATTACGTTTCTCCGCTGGCGTAAAACTTATTTCCGGTGGCAGATATTTTATATCCGCTGACGAACTACGTTTCTCCTCTGGCAGAAAACTTATCTCCAGAAGGGGATATTTATAACCCTTGCCGGACATCTTATCTCTGCTGACAAAATACATCTCTCCGCTGGCGGTAAAAATATTCTGCGGTGGAGGGAAATTTATATCCGCTGACGAGCTACGTTTCTCCTCTGGCAGAAAACTTATCTCCAGAGGGGGAAATTTATATCCCCTGCCGGACATCTTATCTCTGCTGACAAAATACGTCTCTCCGCTGGCGGAAAACATATTTCCGGTGGCGGGAAATTTATATCCGCTGGCGGAAAACTTATCTCTGCCAACGAAATACGTATCTCCGCTGGCGGAAAACTTATTTCCGGTGGCGGGAAATTAATATCCCCTGCCGGACAACTTATCTCTGCTGACGAAATACGATTCTCCGCCGGCAGAAAACTTATTTCCCGTGGCGGGAAATCTATATCCCCTGCCGGACATCTTATCTCTGCTGACAAAATACATCTCTCCGCTGGCGGTAAAAATATTCTGCGGTGGAGGGAAATTTATATCCGCTGACGAGCTACGTTTCTCCTCTGGCAGAAAACTTATCTCCAGAGGGGGAAATTTATATCCCCTGCCGGACATCTTATCTCTGCTGACAAAATACGTCTCTCCGCTGGCGGAAAACATATTTCCGGTGGCGGGAAATTTATATCCGCTGGCGGAAAACTTATCTCTGCTAACGAAATACGTATCTCCGCTGGCGGAAAACTTATTTCCGGTGGCGGGAAATTAATATCCCCTGCCGGACAACTTATCTCTGCTGACGAAATACGATTCTCCGCCGGCAGAAAACTTATTTCCCGTGGCGGGAAATCTATATCCCCTGCCGGACAACTTATCTCTGCTGACGAAATAAGTCTCTCCGGCGAACAACTTATCGCCGCTGGCAGACAATTTATCTCCGCTGACGAAATACGTTCCTCCGCTGCGAGAAAACTTATCTCCGCTGGCAGAACATGTACTTCCGGTGGCGGGAAATTTATATCCCCTGCCGGACAACTTATCTCTGCTGACGAAATACGTCTTTCCGCTGGCGGAAAAGTTATTTCCGGAGGCGGGAAATCTATATCCCCTGCCGGACAACTTATCTCTGCTGATGAAATACGTCTCTCCGCTGGCGGAAAACTTATTTCCGGTGGCAGACAATTTATCTCCGGTGGCGAACTACGATTATCCGCTGGCAGAAATCTTATCTCCGGCGGCGGTAAATTTATATCCCCTGACGGACAATTTATCCCCGCTGACGAACTACGTTTCTCCTCTGGCAGAAAACTTATCTCCACTGAGGGAAATTTATAACCCTTGCCGGACAACTTATATCTGCTGACGAAATACGTCTCTCCGCTGGCGGAAAACTTATTTCCGGTGGCGGGAAATCCATATCCCCTGCCAGACAAATTATCTCTCCTGACGAAATACGTCTCTCCGCTGGCGGAAAACTTATTTCCGGTGGCGGGAAATCTATATCCGCTGGCGGACAACTTATCTCCGCTGGCAGACAATTTATCTCCGCTGACGAACTACGATTATCCGATGGCAGAAATCTTATCTCCGGCATCGGGAAATTTATATCCCCTGACGGACAATTTATCCCCGCTGACGAACTACGTTTCTCCTCTGGCAGAAAACTTATCTCCACTGAGGGAAATTTATAACCCTTGCCGGACAACTTATCTCTGCTGACGAAATACGTCTCTCCGGCGAACAACTTATCGCCGCTGGCAGACAATTTATCTCCGCTGACGAACTACGTTCCTGCGCTGCCAGAAAACTTGTCTCCGCTGGCAGAACATGTACTTCCGGTGGCGGGAAATTTATGTGGGAGGACTTATACATATGCGCGTATAATCCTCCCGGTTGTATCGAGTTTGAGGCTACTTTGTCGCAATAATTGTTGTCGACGGATTCATTAAGAAATCAAACCTTTATTTCGTTCATTCGTCTTATATTTAATTTACACAGTGTTTTATAATTTTCTCTTCTCTCGCTTTCGTTTAATCCGCGCACCGAGAACACAACCTCTCTCCCTCGTAGCTCAAACTCTTCTCTTTTCGATTACTCGATCTTAGTTTCTATTCGATTATTTCCTCTCTCTATGTTAATGATACTCCCGTTACTGCCTTTCCTACATTCGGCCATCCGACATCCTCATTCGTCCCGAATGATGGATACCACTTTTTCATGTGCTCTGCCACTGTGTTAGTCCGGTTAGGTCCCTCTTCCTCTCCTACTTTTTCGACTAAATATCTACCATGCCTCAATTTGCGGACTATTTTATAAGGTCCTAAATATTTTTTCCTTAACTTCAAACCCGCTCCAAACTGCGTTCTTTTGATGGCAACCAATTCATCCACCTCATACTCGCGCTCCTCTCTCCTATTCCTGTTATACGTTCTACTATTTTCTTCTTGCATTTTAGCTATGTTTCCTTTCACTGTCTTTCGTATCTCTTCTTTTTCACTCTGTAGCTCGGCTAGCAACTCTTCTTCCAACATGTCCTTCAACTCAATATCATACCCTATTCTCATATCGATGCCTGTCAGGATCTTAAATGGCGACACTTTCGTACTTCTCGGGGGTGACGAATTTATGAATTGCTGTACTCTACTGACATTCTTATACCATGCCTTAGGATCTTCCGCACACAATTTTGTTAACAACGAGATGATCGTCCGATTTAGACGCTCCACTTGCCCGTTTCCCCTCGGCACTCCCGAGATGTTTGAAGTAAAAGCAGTACCGCGGTCAGTAACGACCCGCCTTGGATTTCCAAACAACTCTGATTGCCTTTGAAACTTGTCAACCACTTCTTCTGCACCAGTGCTCTTCGTCGGATACAACCACACATATTTCGAGAAAGCATTTACTACTACCAAAATATGATTGTACCGTTCTTTCGTTAACTCCATAGGGCCTATATGATCAACATGAAAAGTATTCAACGGTTCGTCACCCTTATCAATAAAATTCAGAAATCTTTTTTTCTACCATGTTTCGACTCGCTGACAATACATTCCAAGCACGACCTAACAATTACTTCTACTTTACTCGGCAAACTCGGTATATAATAATCTCTCTGTACTAGATCAGTAGCCTTTTTTACCCCAAAATGCCCTTGGCGATGGGCCATTGGAATAATTTCCCTTTCCATGCTGGATGGTATCACAATGAGCTCCTTAGTAGGATCTTTATGCAAAATACCATGCTGCACGTAAAAGTCATCGTATGTTCCTTGTTCTAACACCTTAACTATTACGCTTGTCCATTCATCTAGTTTTTGTGCAGTTTGTATTTTAATCCTAATCGTATCTTCCAATAGAAGACAATGTACTCTGCTTAAAGCATCGACGTGTTTCATTCTGACGCCCGACCGATGTTCAATATCAAACTCAAAATCTTGCAAAAATATTGCCCAGCGGGCTACCCTTAAGGGAACTTCTCGTTTTTTCATCGTCATTGCAAAAGCGTTGCAATCTGTAACGATCTTTATCTTCATCCCCAATACGTATACTCTCCATTTCTTCAATGCTTGGATTATAGCCAGGACCTCCAACTCATATGAATGATATTTCTCTTCAGTTGGCGTAGTCTTCCTACTCATATACTCTACTGGGTGAAACTGTTGATCCTCTGAGCTTCTTTGCAACAAAATGGCTAGATAACCAAATTTACTAGCATCACAATGGATTTCTGTAACTCTCTTTGGATTGAAAAGTAGCAAAACCGGTGGATTGGTTAATCGAAGCTTTAGCTGTTCAAACGAGGCCAGTTCTTCCATCCCCATCTTAAAAGAAACCTCCTTTTTCAATAGATTTGTAAGTGGTTTAGCAATCGTGGCGAAATCCTTCACGAACCTACGGAAATATGATGTGAGACCCAAATATCGTTGGACTCCCTTTCTATCTCGTGGAACTGGAAAATTCTCAACTGCTCCCGTTTTCTCTCTTGACGGTATAATCGTCCCGTCTTCTATAATGTACCCAAGGAAAATGACTCTGCGCTGTAAAAACTGACACTTACTCCATTTCATTTTCAACCCTGACGCCTCTGCCAAGCTCAAAACTCTCTTCAGTTTATTGATTCCTTCTAACTCACTCTCAGCTGGTATAATAATGTCATCCATATACAATATCAAAACGCCTTCGCTAATAAGTGGCCTCAGCACCGCGAATATATAGCGCGTGAACACCGCTGCCGAATTGTTAATCCCAAATGGTACAAAATTAAACTCGTATTGGCCGTTCTGGGTGACAAACGACGTAAATTTCCTCGAGTTCTCCTCTACTGGGACTTGAAAGTATCCGTCACACAAATCGAGTGTTGTGAATATCTTTCCTCTTTGCAATTTATGTAACACATCATCGATAACTGCTGTCGGAAAATTATCTCGTATAATCTTCTGGTTGAGCTTCCTATAGTCACAACATAACCTTTTCTTACCGTCTTTCTTCGGAACTAGCACAATAGGCGAAGAGTATTCCGAAACACTGTGTCGAATGATTCCTTTCTCCAACCATTCCTTAATTTGCTGATCTACCCTTTCTTGGTCGTCATGAGGCAACCGTCTCGGTCTCTGATATACTGGCACTTCGTCCATGAGTATAATCTTCATTTCCACTGGACAATTAGTCGACTTTACTGGATTATACTGGGTAATCATATCCTTCACTATTCCCTTCGTCATAACACTCAAATGCGAAAGATCGACCTCTGACGAAAAATCTTCTATCTCTTTTATCGTCATTATCTGCTCGAATGCTTCTTTTAACTCTGCTACGCGATTCGCCGGTGAAACATCGATAGAGCTCTTAATATCACTATAATGAGCAATACTGGTTTGAGCGCTATCCTCTATCTCGGATCTCTTTTCATTATCCCTCACCTCTTCAACCTTATGAAAAACTACTCCTTTTTTCCCAAGTGTAACGCTCACTACCTCTAATACGTCACTACCGATTACCGCGCTATACAAAGTGTCTCTATCTTTGACCACATGAAAACACATCTCAATCGGGATGCCATCTAGCTCAGTATCAACAAGGAAAAATCCGAGGGTACCAATTCTTTTTCCTCCGATTCCAACTAATTCTTTCACTTGCGCCCTTAATGGAACTGGGTACGCTCGCTTATATGCACTCTCACTCATAGTGCATATGTCGCTACCGGAATCAAAAAGCGACGATATCACTTCATTACCGAACCGAACATCCTTAAAAACCCGATTATACATTCTCTGGACTAGCTGTTGTGGCTTTGATATCTCCTTTATATCCTTCTTTTGGACTTTACACTGATTTGCTTTATGTCCCAACTGTTCGCATTTGAAACATTTTATATCCTTCTCCACGCAATCTTTAGCCAAATGATTTTTCCCTCCACACTTGAAACATCTAGGTTCAACTGCCCTGATATTCTGTTCCTTCTTCTCGAACTTCATCTTTAATCTTGACTCCAGATTCGACGATGTTTTCTCGTATATCTTCATTTTGTCTCTTAACTCTTTAAAATCCTTGGCCTGATATAACACGCTCCTGTTCTGATTTGTATCAGGTATACCTTCTATTATGTATTCTATGACGCTATCTTCATCTAAATTACTCTTTTTGGCCAGACTCTTCATTTGATAAAATATTCTACCAAACTTTCATTCGGCTTCTTCTTCCTATTCTCGAGTTGCTTGTGTACTTGCTTTGCCGACAGTTTCTCTGTAAACTCTTACTCTAAAGCTTCTTTAAGTGTATCCCAATTAGTAAGACCATCTTGACTGTTTACAAACAACTTCGCAGCTCCTTTCAGCAATTGCCTACCATATACGAACTTTTGCAGCGCGTTCCACTGTACTGTCTCTGCTGTGTTAAGCCTGTCTGTAAGCCAATCGTTAATATCTTTATGCTGGCTGCCATCAAATTCAACTAAAGAATCACGAATATCTTTCAATGTAAACGCCATTTTACTTGGAGCTTCTAATTGTTCACTCTGGATATTCAAACTAAAATCTGTTGTATCCTCATACATTGACTCTTCATTAACCTCCGACTCGAAATATGATATTAGTCTGTCTTGTAACTCTGCTTTGTTCCCCTTAGTTTTCAGCTTCAACTCTTTTAACTTTTCTTTTAGCTCGACTACGGTGAGTTGTGTGATCTTGTTGTGCAACATTAGTATTGTAATTAATATGATATAAACTTAAAATAATGTTTAAGAATTTTGATTAATGTTTACGAATAATATGTTTTATCTCACTCTTTAAATTTCTTATACTTGATCTCTGTTACTCTTACTCTGCTGTCTCTCTTTGACAGCTGTCGCTATTACGCTAATTGTTTCTTACGTCGTTTCTTTGCTATGCACCCATACACACGTCTGATGGATAACGCCGTCGTCTGTGTATGTGGCTGCCGCACTCGGGACTTTGATTTTCTTCTTTTCCTCTGCTCTCGATCGTCTCGTCACGCCTTGTTCCTATCTGCTGGTTGATGCCGTCGTCGTTGTGTGTGAAGCCCGCTCTCTGGATTCTGATGTTCTCTGCTCTTTCTGGACCCTCTCGTCGCGTTCTGCACCCATACACACATCTGATGAATATTGTCGTCGCCTGTGTATGTGAATGCCGCTCTCTGGATTCTGTTGTTGTTGTTATTCCTCGCTTCTCTGTATCTCTCTCTAACAGTTCGACATCGAAATTTTCAACTCTCTTTTATGCACTCTCTGTGTGCCTCTTTTCCATCTGTTCCACTGCCTCTCTCACAGTTTCACATAATTTTCTCGTCTCTTGTGCACTATTTATGTGCTTCTTCTCGAATTTTCGTTGTCCTCTGTGGTTCTACCGTCGCTCAGACATGCACGAACTTAACGGATAATGCCGTAACTGCTCTTCTGCTTGCCTTTGCTGTCATACTCTGTCTCACTTGCTCTCGTGAAATTTAGGCCTGTCGTGACATAGCCATTTCTGTGTGTGTGCTGCTCAATGTGCTGTCTCGTTCTCTCCTTTGCAGAAATTTCTAGACGTTCAAAATTCTGCTTCTCCTGAGTGTTTTATGTTTTGTGGCTATTATTTCCTCTCTCTATGTTAATGGTACTCCCGTTACTGCCTTTCCTACATTTATATCCCCTGCCGGACAACTTATCTCTGCAGATGAAATACGTCTCTCCGCTGGCGGAAAACTTGTTTCCGGTGGCGGGAAATCTATATCCGCTGAGGGACAACTTATCTCCGCTGGCAGACAATTTATCTCCGGCGGCGGGAAATTTATATCCCCAGACGGACAATTTATCCCCGCAGACGAATTACGTTTCTCCACTGGCGTAAAACTTATTTCCGGTGGCAGATATTTTATATCCGCTGACGAACTACGTTTCTCCCCTGGCAGAAAACTTATCTCCAGAGGGGGATATTTATAACCCTTGCCGGACATCTTATCTCTGCTGACAAAATACATCTCTCCGCTGGCGGTAAAAATATTCTGCGGTGGAGGGAAATTTATATCCGCTGACGAAATACGTTTCTCCTCTGGCAGAAAACTTATCTCCAGAGGGGGAAATTTATATCCCCTGCCGGACATCTTATCTCTGCTGACAAAATACGTCTCTCCGCTGGCGGAAAACTTATTTCCGGTGGCGGGAAATTTATATCCGCTGGCGGAAAACTTATCTCTGCTAACGAAATACGTATCTCCGCTGGCGGAAAACTTATTTCCGGTGGCGGGAAATTAATATCCCCTGCCGGACAACTTATCTCTGCTGACGAAATACGATTCTCCGCCGGCAGAAAACTTATTTCCCGTGGCGGGAAATCTATATCCCCTGCCGGACAACTCATCTCTGCTGATGAAATACGTCTCTCCGCTGGCGGAAAACTTGTTTCCGGTGGCGTGAAATCTATATCCGCTGACGGACAACTTATCTCCGCTGGCAGACAATTTATCTCCGGCGGCGGGAAATTTATATCCCCAGACGGACAATTTATCCCCGCAGACGAATTACGTTTCTCCGCTGGCGTAAAACTTATTTCTGGTGGCAGATAATTTATATCCGCTGACGAACTACGTTTCTCCTCTGGCAGAAAACTTATAACCCTTGCCGGACAACTTATCTCTGCTGACGATATACGTCTCTCCGGCGAACAACTTATCGCCGCTGGCAGACAATTTATCTCCGCTGACGAACTACGTTCCTGCGCTGCCAGAAAACTTATCTCCGCTGGCAGAACATGTACTTCCGGTGGCGGGAAATTTATATCCCCTGCCGGACAACTTATCTCTGCTGACGAAATACGTCTCTCCGCTGGCGGAAAACTTATTTCCGGTGGCAGACAATTTATCTCCGGCGGCGAGAAATCTATATCCCCTGCCAGACAACTTATCTCTGCTTACGAAATACGTCTCTCCGCTGGCGGAAAACTTATTTCCGGTGCCGGGAAATCTATATCCCCTGCCAGACAACTTATCTCTGCTTACGAAATACGTCTCTCCGCTGGCGGAAAACTTATTTTCGGTGCCGGGAAATCTATATCCCCTGCCAGACAACTTATCTCTGCTTACGAAATACGTCTCTCCGCTGGCGGAAAACTTATTTCCGGTGGCGGGAAATATATATATCCCCTGCCGGACAACTTATCTCTGCTGACAAAATACGTCTCTACGCTGGCAGAAAATTTATCTCCGGCGGCGGGAAATCTATATCCCCTGCCAGACAACTTATCTCTGCTTACGAAATACGTCTCTCCGCTGGCGGAAAACTTATTTCCGGTGGCGGGAAACTTATATCCGCTGCCGGACAACTTATCTCTGCTGACGAAATATATCTCTCCGCTGGCAGAAAACCTATCTCCGGCGGCGGGAAATTTATATCCCCTGCCAGACAACTTATCTCTGCTTACGAAATACGTCTCTCCGCTCAGCATCGGCGAACCCTTTTACTGGCTCTCCAGACTTTTGGTAGATGATGCTCATATTCATTGTGCCTCGTAAATAGCGCAACACATGCTTAGCTGCAGTTTCGAGCTCCACATGAGGGTCTTGGTTTCGCTGTGATAGTTTGCTCACAGCATGAAGAATGTCGGGCCGGCTCAAAACTGCTAAGTACATGAGCGAACCAATTAGTGATTGATAATATTTATTTACCCTTACACATTCTTCATCTTTACAACCAACGTGAAAACCTGGGTCAAGTGGTGTTGCGACTGGACGGCAATCCTGCATACCGAAAGTATTCAAACGCTTTCAATATACCTCTTCTGGCATAACTTGACGGCGCCTTGTTTGCCTTCTCGATGAATTTCCATGCCTAGGAAAAAGTTGAGCTGACCTCCATCTTTCATCTCAAATACGGATGCGATATTTTGCTTGATCGCGCTGACGTCCATCTCTTTCGGACAGATGATTATCAGGTCGTCGACGTAAACTGCTATATAACTGAAGCCTTGTTGATGCTGTTTGATGTATAGACATGGCTCGTGTTGAGTTTTTTTAAAGCCCATGTTAACCAGCACCTCGTTCAATGTGTCATTCCAGACACGTCCAGACTGCTTCAACCCATAGATAGCCTTTTGAAGTTTGAGTACCTTGTGGGGGTTCTGCTCATCTATAAAGCCTACGGGTTGCTTCATATAGACGACTTCTTGGAGTTTACCGTTGAGATACGCGTTAGAGATATCCACCTGATGCATGTGTAACTGCTTTTCTGCAGCAATCGCTAATAACATTCGGATTGTCTCATAACGTATCACTGGAGAATATGTCTCCCAGTAGTTTACGCCAAACTGCTGGCCACATCCTTGTGCCACAAGTCTCGACTTAAACCTTTCAATGTCACCGTTTTGGTTGCGTTTGATTCTGAAAACCCGTTTTGAACCTATAGCCTTTTTTCCGGGCGGAAGATTGACAGGAGTCCATGTATTATTTGACACGAGTGCATCGAATTCCTTTCGCATAGATTTTTTCCATTCTTCTGCATCGTGGCTTTGCAACGCCTCTGCAACGGTCCGTGGAGTCTCAATGTCATCGGAGCAGCTAAGATTGTTGAGGACATTGTACTGCTTCTTTGGTCTGCCAGGTTGACCAGTACGAATGATTTTTGGCCTTTCTGGGCCACGTATTTGTGGGATGTCTTCTTCATCTGAGCTGCGGCTCTGTTCTGGATCGCTTGCACTTACGAAGTTCCCCTCCTCATCATCATCGCTGTTGTCAATGTTGCTAATCGTTTCGTCTTCGGTCTCAACAACAGTTTGTACCTGCACAGGTTCTTCGTTTGACTCAAAGCGTTTGATGATTTTTGCAAGATCCTCAGTCTGATCTCCATTTTCGTAAGTACCATTTACTTCCTTGACGAACTCACCCTCCACAATTTTGACGTCTCGGCGTTCCACTGTCATTCGCTTTTCTTGGTCATATAAACGATATGCTTTTGCTGCAAAAGAGTAGCCAACAAAAATGTACTTCTTTCCTTTTGCAACGAATTTGCCTTTTTTGGTTTTTTCCAGTGCAAATGCGCGTGAACCAAATATTTTCAGATGGTTTACCGACGGCTTGCGCTTGTTCCAAGCCTCGAAGGGGGTGCATCCATTTAACGCTCTGGTCGGACATCTATTTCTCAAATATACTGCAGTTTGAACGGCTTCAGCCCACAAAAATTCTTTTAAATTTGCATGAATTAACATACTCCTAGCCATTTCAACGATTGTACGATTTGCGCGCTCAGCAACGCCGTTTTGCTGAGGTGTGTAAGGCACCGTTAGTTCTCTTTTTATTCCGCACGCATTTAAAAAATTTGTAAATTCATTGTTTATGTACTCAGTACCGTTATCGCTTCGCAAGCCTTTGATTGTTTTTTCGGTTTGGCACTCAACATAACTTTTATACATTTTAAATTTCTCAAAAACTTGATTTTTGGCGCGCATAAAATATACGTGAATTTTTCGCGAGTAATCGTCTATAAATGTAACAAAATAACGATTTCCAGCCAGAGATTTAACATTCATAGGTCCGCATACGTCGGTATGGATCAATTCGAGAACACTTTTCGTAACACGTTCTGCCTTTTGTGGGAACGGCAATGCACATATTTTAGCCTTATTGCATGTGTCGCAATTTGTGTTTACGGATACGTTTTTAATTTTCATCCCGATTACACGTTCTTTCTCACAAAGATTCTTTAGGTTAGGTTAGGTTCAGGCGGTAGCCTGGCGGAGTGATGAAACCCTCCCAAGCTCACTTCGACCTGTAGAAGGTCCGTTGTGGTGCCGCATGGGCGTGTGCCCCTTCCCAGTGCCTAAAAACCGTGGAGAAACAGGCGGTTGCAAATTAAGGGCAGTCCCATCCGGAGGCTTGGATGAATCTGGACAAGGTCCCCGGTTTGATTTCGGCCAGGTCCGAAATGTCTGTGAGGAAAGCAGCCCCGAGAAAACGAAGACGACGATTTCCAAGGGCCGGGCAGTGGCAGAAGAAGTGGGGGACCGATTCCTCCTCTTCCTCGTCGCGACAACTCCTGCAGAAGTCGTTATGAGGGATTGACAGTCTAGAGGCATGAGTGCCAATCTGCCAGTGTCCCGTAATGGCTCGAGTAACTGCAGAGCACTGTGCTCTGCTGAGCCTATACAGCTCGGCTGAGCGCTTCTTCGATCGATATGGCCATATCAATCTTGAGATTTTACAGGAAACTGTTTGCTGCCATCTCAGCCAGAGGCATCGCTACCTGCTCCCTCTCCATAAGGAGAGGAATTGTAGTACCCTGCCTTGCTAGCTCGTCGGCGGCGTCGTTCCCCTCGATGTCCCTGTGGCCTGGGACCCATATAAGGAAGAGATCTAACTGATCTGCGATCTCGTGCAGAGACCTGCGGCAGTCATTTACAGTCGCTGAGTTCGACGATATTGAGCCTAGAGCTTTAATAGCTGCTTGGCTGTCCGAGAAAACGCACACTAAGTGCGTGTCTAGAAGTAGTTTGGAGACGATGGAAATGGCCTCCTTGATGGCTACAACTTTCGCTTGGAACACACTGCAGTGGTCCGGGAGCCTGAAGCAATGACTGATGTTCAGCTCGCTGCAGTAGACTCCGCCCCCCACGCGGCCGTCTAACTTTGAGCCATCAGTGTAGAAGTGAACCTGATTTGCGGGTCCTGGTTCGCCCATCTCCCAATCCTCCCTAAGTGGGATTGATACCTGGAAAGGCGTCGAGAGGTGATCAGTAGGGACACAATAATCTGTCCTCTCTGGTAATTGCGGGTGACTCGTCAGGATTCCCGAGTGGCCAACCGCGGACGCTTTCCACAGTCTGGCTTCTCTCATTCTGAGTGCGGAAAGTGTTGCCACTTTCTTTCCCATGAGATCTATGGGGAGGAGGTCCAGCACAGTATCCAGGGCTTCCCCTGGAGTAGTGCGTAGCCCGCCAGTTATGCATAGCTCTGCCATGCGCTGAACTCTGCTGAGTTTATTGAGGCATGTCCTTTTGTCTAAGGCTGGCCACCATACTACCGCTCCATAGAGCATGATCGGTCGTATGATGGTGGTGTAAAGCCACCGAACTATATAGGGGGTCATTCCCCATCTTAGTCCGATGGCTTTCCTGCAAGTGTAGAGGGCTACTGTGGCCTTCTTTACTCTATCCTCTATGCTCAATTTCCAATCGAGCTTTCTATCGAGGATTAGACCAAGATACTTGGCGTTGTTGCTGAAGATTAGGGCTTCCCCACATAGTCTTGGGGGAATCAGTGTCGGAACTTTGTACTTCCTAGTGAAGAGCACCAGTTCCGTTTTAGACGGGTTGACGCCTAGACCGCATTTGTCTGCACATCTTCGTGAGAGTGCTTGTCAGGCACTCACACAGCGTCTGCGGGAATTTACCCGAGAATGCTATAGCAACATCGTCCGCATACGCCACCACGCGGCAGCCACCCCCCTCTATCTCCCGCAGCAGTTCGTTCACTGCCACGTTCCATAGGTGGGGCGAGAGGACTCTGCCCTGCGGGGTGCCTCTACTGACAAATCTGGTGGACGTTGACGTCCCCAGTGATGCCTCAACCGTCCTGCATTGTAGCATCTGATCGATCAGGCTCACCGTCCGGGAGTCAAGCCCCAGGTCCGTCAGTGCACCCGTGATGGCGGTCGGGAGGATGTTATTAAAGGCGGCTTCTATGTCGAGGAAGGCTACCAGGGTGTACTCCTTACAGTTGAGGGACGCTTCTATGATCGATGTGATCGTGTGTAGGGCCGTTTCGGTGGATCTTCCTTTCCGATAGGCATGCTGGGAGTCTGAGAATAGACTAGGCGGAATATTTACCGTGAGATGCATCCCCAAAAGCCGTTCCATCGTCTTCAGAAGGAAGGACGATAGACTTATGGGTCTGAAATCTTTGGGGGTAGTGTGCGAGGGCTTGCCTGCCTTGGGGATGAAGACGACTTTGGTATGAAGCCAGGTTTCCGGGATATATCCATGGGAGAAGATTCCCTCGTATATCCTTTTGAGCCAATTAGTGGCTTTATCCATCGGCCCAGTTCTGCTCAGCGTTTTCAGCCTTAGCTTTATTGAAGAGTCTTCGGGAGGCTTTCCGGAGTTCCCTCAGTTTCGGATTCCACCATTCATGTTTCTTCCGGCCTCTGCTCTTGCTAGAGGGGCAGGATTTATCGAGCGCCTCATTGCAGGCGTCGGTAAATAGTTTAACAAGATGAGCCGTGGCTTCCCTGGAGATCTCCTCCTCAGGTGGAGTCTCAGGGAGAACACGACAGAGGTGGTCTGAGTACCGAGCCCAGTTTGTCCGCCTAAGGTTCCGAAATTGAGCTGGTCTTGGTAGTGAAAAAGAGAATACGGTTTCCACGTACCTGTGGTCCGAGAAGGAGTGCTCTTCCAGGACCCTCCAGGATACGATGTTCCCGTGTAACTCATGAGAGGCAAGTGTGAGGTCCAGGACCAACTTGCGGTTTTTAATAATGAAGGTGGGATCACTCCCCCTATTTAAAAGGACCATCTGAGTGGTCAGTAAATAGTTGAAAAGGTACTCACCCCTTTCGTTGGTGTCAGTGCTTCCCCACTGGCAGTGGTGTGCATTGGCGTCGCACCCTACGATTAGGCCGGTGTCCTTGGCCTCGCAGTCTGTGATTAGCGCCCTGAGCGCCTGTGGAGGCGGGTCTGGTTGGTCGTGACCCATGTACGTGGAGCAGATTCTCAGTGAGCACAGCTGGCCTTCGAGGCTCACTGCTGTTTGGGCTTCATTGCTGAAATTTGGCAGCAAAAATAAGTGCAAATCTCTTTTTGTAAGGATGCAGGTGCGAGTTTTACGTGCGGAGTCAGCTACGTATAGCTTATAGTCAGGAGTCCTCAGACCAGAGACCCTGTTTCCGAGGATCCCGGGCTCCTGAATGAGGACTATGTCGGCTCCACCCTTGGCTAGGTGGAGCAGGAGAGCAGCGCATGCTGCCTTACAATGGTGGAGGTTTATCTGCAGGAGTATAAGTGACATTCCTGAGGTTCACCTCCACCATTGTTCTGTCGTGGTCGCTCTCCGAAGAGTCCAACTCCTCCGCGAACCCGATGTGCTTGAGATCCCTAGTGAGATCGCTCACGTCTGACACGTAACCATCTAGGATGTCATCCGACACCACTGATGCCACGTCTGACATCGCAGGCTTGATCTTCATACTAGGGCTCTCCGGGGGCTCCAGGTCTGGCTCGACCGTCGGTTGCATGCCTTTGGAGTCGGACTTGTACGGTACTACGACTACCTTCTTGTAGCCGTAGTCCACAGCACCCTCCGTGTCGTGGAGAAGTCTGACCGACTCCTCGTTCAGGACGAGGATGACTTGGCGCCTCTGGCCGTTGCTCTCCTCTACCTTCTCCACCTTCCGATCGGCTGTGGGAAGGTGGGGGTTGCAGACCTGCAGAATCCGGAGAATCTTATCCGGCTCTGCAGGCTTCGCCGAGACCCACGCTCTGGCCCTCGGCTTGCTGGGGATGTCCTCCCACTTCAGGACCTCCAGCTGGGCTCCTGGGTAGACCTCCTTGAGCGACGCTACCGCCTTCGCGTAGAGGGCCGCCGAGCGAGCATCTTGGCAGGCCATGGCTTTCACCCTGCCTTGGTGCCACCCGGCGTCCTCACACTTGGGCGGTGGTCCTCCATTCTCCTCCAGCTCCTGGAGGAAACGGTCTTGGAGCTCGTTTTCCACCGCCACTTGTCCCTAGGGATCTGCCCGTCTTTAGAGCCCCTGTCTAGGACTCCAATCAGGGTTTTTCCCCTCGCCACCTCGGCAAACGAGCGGTTGCTCAGTGTCTTCGTCCTCTTGGCCTGTTGGACTTGTGTGGCGGTGTCCTCCGCCGAGCGTTGATGCCTGCTTGGGGCCTTGGCTGTGGCCTTGCCAGCTTTGGCTGGCTGGTAGTCGGGCAGGACTGTCTTGGCCCATCGCCGCGATTCGATTCCCTGGGCAGACGCCAGGAACACCGGGTCGTCGTTGCCCAGGATGAAGGCCGTCGAGAGGTGATCAGTAGGGACACAATAATCTGTCCTCTCTGGTAATTGCGGGTGACTCGTCAGGATTCCCGAGTGGCCAACCGCGGACGCTTTCCACAGTCTGGCTTCTCTCATTCTGAGTGCGGAAAGTGTTGCCACTTTCTTTCCCATGAGATCTATGGGGAGGAGGTCCAGCACAGTATCCAGGGCTTCCCCTGGAGTAGTGCGTAGCCCGCCAGTTATGCATAGCTCTGCCATGCGCTGAACTCTGCTGAGTTTATTGAGGCATGTCCTTTTGTCTAAGGCTGGCCACCATACTACCGCTCCATAGAGCATGATCGGTCGTATGATGGTGGTGTAAAGCCACCGAACTATATAGGGGGTCATTCCCCATCTTAGTCCGATGGCTTTCCTGCAAGTGTAGAGGGCTACTGTGGCCTTCTTTACTCTATCCTCTATGCTCAATTTCCAATCGAGCTTTCTATCGAGGATTAGACCAAGATACTTGGCGTTGTTGCTGAAGATTAGGGCTTCCCCACATAGTCTTGGGGGAATCAGTGTCGGAACTTTGTACTTCCTAGTGAAGAGCACCAGTTCCGTTTTAGACGGGTTGACGCCTAGACCGCATTTGTCTGCACATCTTCGTGAGAGTGCTTGTCAGGCACTCACACAGCGTCTGCGGGAATTTACCCGAGAATGCTATAGCAACATCGTCCGCATACGCCACCACGCGGCAGCCACCCCCCTCTATCTCCCGCAGCAGTTCGTTCACTGCCACGTTCCATAGGTGGGGCGAGAGGACTCTGCCCTGCGGGGTGCCTCTACTGACAAATCTGGTGGACGTTGACGTCCCCAGTGATGCCTCAACCGTCCTGCATTGTAGCATCTGATCGATCAGGCTCACCGTCCGGGAGTCAAGCCCCAGGTCCGTCAGTGCACCCGTGATGGCGGTCGGGAGGATGTTATTAAAGGCGGCTTCTATGTCGAGGAAGGCTACCAGGGTGTACTCCTTACAGTTGAGGGACGCTTCTATGATCGATGTGATCGTGTGTAGGGCCGTTTCGGTGGATCTTCCTTTCCGATAGGCATTCTGGGAGTCTGAGAATAGACTAGGCGGAATATTTACCGTGAGATGCATCCCCAAAAGCCGTTCCATCGTCTTCAGAAGGAAGGACGATAGACTTATGGGTCTGAAATCTTTGGGGGTAGTGTGCGAGGGCTTGCCTGCCTTGGGGATGAAGACGACTTTGGTATGAAGCCAGGTTTCCGGGATATATCCATGGGAGAAGATTCCCTCGTATATCCTTTTGAGCCAATTATTGGCTTTATCCATCGGCCCAGTTCTGCTCAGCGTTTTCAGCCTTAGCTTTATTGAAGAGTCTTCGGGAGGCTTTCCGGAGTTCCCTCAGTTTCGGATTCCACCATTCATGTTTCTTCCGGCCTCTGCTCTTGCTAGAGGGGCAGGATTTATCGAGCGCCTCATTGCAGGCGTCGGTAAATAGTTTAACAAGATGAGCCGTGGCTTCCCTGGAGATCTCCTCCTCAGGTGGAGTCTCAGGGAGAACACGACAGAGGTGGTCTGAGTACCGAGCCCAGTTTGTCCGCCTAAGGTTCCGAAATTGAGCTGGTCTTGGTAGTGAAAAAGAGAATACGGTTTCCACGTACCTGTGGTCCGAGAAGGAGTGCTCTTCCAGGACCCTCCAGGATACGATGTTCCCGTGTAACTCATGAGAGGCAAGTGTGAGGTCCAGGACCAACTTGCGGTTTTTAATAATGAAGGTGGGATCACTCCCCCTATTTAAAAGGACCATCTGAGTGGTCAGTAAATAGTTGAAAAGGTACTCACCCCTTTCGTTGGTGTCAGTGCTTCCCCACTGGCAGTGGTGTGCATTGGCGTCGCACCCTACGATTAGGCCGGTGTCCTTGGCCTCGCAGTCTGTGATTAGCGCCCTGAGCGCCTGTGGAGGCGGGTCTGGTTGGTCGTGACCCATGTACGTGGAGCAGATTCTCAGTGAGCACAGCTGGCCTTCGAGGCTCACTGCTGTTTGGGCTTCATTGCTGAAATTTGGCAGCAAAAATAAGTGCAAATCTCTTTTTGTAAGGATGCAGGTGCGAGTTTTACGTGTGGAGTCAGCTACGTATAGCTTATAGTCAGGAGTCCTCAGACCAGAGACCCTGTTTCCGAGGATCCCGGGCTCCTGAATGAGGACTATGTCGGCTCCACCCTTGGCTAGGTGGAGCAGGAGAGCAGCGCATGCTGCCTTACAATGGTGGAGGTTTATCTGCAGGAGTATAAGTGACATTCCTGAGGTTCACCTCCACCATTGTTCTGTCGTGGTCGCTCTCCGAAGAGTCCAACTCCTCCGCGAACCCGATGTGCTTGAGATCCCTAGTGAGATCGCTCACGTCTGACACGTAACCATCTAGGATGTCATCCGACACCACTGATGCCACGTCTGACATCGCAGGCTTGATCTTCATACTAGGGCTCTCCGGGGGCTCCAGGTCTGGCTCGACCGTCGGTTGCATGCCTTTGGAGTCGGACTTGTACGGTACTACGACTACCTTCTTGTAGCCGTAGTCCACAGCACCCTCCGTGTCGTGGAGAAGTCTGACCGACTCCTCGTTCAGGACGAGGATGACTTGGCGCCTCTGGCCGTTGCTCTCCTCTACCTTCTCCACCTTCCGATCGGCTGTGGGAAGGTGGGGGTTGCAGACCTGCAGAATCCGGAGAATCTTATCCGGCTCTGCAGGCTTCGCCGAGACCCACGCTCTGGCCCTCGGCTTGCTGGGGATGTCCTCCCACTTCAGGACCTCCAGCTGGGCTCCTGGGTAGACCTCCTTGAGCGACGCTACCGCCTTCGCGTAGAGGGCCGCCGAGCGAGCATCTTGGCAGGCCATGGCTTTCACCCTGCCTTGGTGCCACCCGGCGTCCTCACACTTGGGCGGTGGTCCTCCATTCTCCTCCAGCTCCTGGAGGAAACGGTCTTGGAGCTCGTTTTCCACCGCCACTTGTCCCTAGGGATCTGCCCGTCTTTAGAGCCCCTGTCTAGGACTCCAATCAGGGTTTTTCCCCTCGCCACCTCGGCAAACGAGCGGTTGCTCAGTGTCTTCGTCCTCTTGGCCTGTTGGACTTGTGTGGCGGTGTCCTCCGCCGAGCGTTGATGCCTGCTTGGGGCCTTGGCTGTGGCCTTGCCAGCTTTGGCTGGCTGGTAGTCGGGCAGGACTGTCTTGGCCCATCGCCGCGATTCGATTCCCTGGGCAGACGCCAGGAACACCGGGTCGTCGTTGCCCAGGATGAAGGCCGCACGACTTTTGTCCTGGAACTTGGGCCTATCTTTCGAGGCAGAGGCGCCGCCTGCCGGGGTTGTCAAGGGGTTCCCGGTCCCAAGGGGTCCGCCAGCCGCGATTTCGCTCTGCATGGTCGTCCCCCCGGTAACCGGGTCGCCCTTGGGGCCCCCCGACGTGGATTGGCCCGATTGGCTTTTCGGTCCTCTCCTCACAGCGCCTGCTGCCTCGAGACGGTGGACCGAATTAGTCTCCTTCCCCGTCTTTTTGGGCACTGGTTTCCCAGATGCGTTTGTAGAGGGATGGTCTTTTCCCTCCGGCACTACAGGAGGAGTGCCGTGCTCCTTTGCGGTGTTTTTTGTTGTAATATTTAAATTTGGCATATTAGATCCCACGAGTAGGCGGGAAGGGGTTAGTCGCCCGGGGCATAGCCCGCGTGCCCCGGAAAGCCTTATTAAAACAGGAGGTCGGCAGGTATCCAGAGTCCGCATATAACCGACCGAGCATCCCCTCGGCCATGCATCCCTCGGCATATGACAGTGTCACCTTGGATTGGGGTTATTTCACTGAGAGTTTTATTCTCTCCGCCCGACTACAATTAGCCAGCATCCTGGCAGAGACATGACCGTACCAGGACCTGTTTCCAGCCGCCCTCACGGGGAGAGCATAGTCGCACTTCCGCCGGTGTGTACAGTTACGGCGGGTGCCGGTTCGCTCGTGCCCACCTGAATCCTATGACGCGGAGCACAGTCACCTTGGATCCAGGGCAAGCCATGAACCCGAGGCGCCTGTGCCCCGTTCCGAGTCTACAGTTGTGACGAGCCGACCCGACATCCGTTTATCCCCCTGTAGCACCCGACGGCTGACGACCAAAGATTCTTTAAATTTTGAAAATGTAAATGCCCGTAGCGGCTATGCCATTTTTTTGCAAGAGATAAATGCACTTCATCAGTGGTTTTTTCCACTCCATACACGTATAAATTGTTTTCTTGTACCGCTCGCAACATTATATGTCCATGTTTATTTCGCACTAAAGCTTCTGAATTTCCGAATGTAGTGACATTCCCGAACTCGGCTGCTTTGTTCACCGACAAAAAATTCATTTTTAAATCCGGCACATACAACACGTTTCGCAATTCTATATTTGTTTCATTTGATTTAATTTTTACAGTTCCAATACCTAGGGACTCAATATACTTTTCTGCAGCCAACATAATGGTTGTGTTTTTCTTATTAAAGGTTTCAAACAAATTTTTATTACAACACATATGCGATGTTGCCCCACTGTCGATACACCAAGAATTTTTTCGCTGTTTGATTTTTCATCCCTTACGCACTCTTTCGTATTATCTTTGTTGCTTTTGCACTCGGATGCGCGGTGCCCGCTTTGTTTACATTTGTAGCATTTTCCTCGAAACTCGCGATGCTCGTTGGATTCCTGGCCGTCTCGTTTGCTGTCTTTTCGACTGGCGCCGTAATTCTTCGAACGCACACCGTTTCTTTGAGTCTGTGTGTGTGCGTACACTGCCTGTACAGCAAGCTCACGATCGTCTCTTTCGTCTTTACGTGCTCCTTCTTCAAGTATTTTTACTTTTACCGTTTCGAACGACGGCAGACTGTCGCGTGTTTCTATCGCCACGACGAAATTTTCCCAACCGCTGGGCAAGCTCGACAACAACATTATTACTTTTAGCTCGTCTTGAATGTCGATATTTAGCTCGGCTAACTTTTCAGTAATTTCCACGAAAGAATTTACATATTGTACCACGTTATCACCGTTTTGCATATTTTGCCGCAAAAGTTTTTGGTATAACTGTACCTTTCGCACTGGTCCCACTGACACATGTACATCGCGTAATTTTTGCCACGCCTGCTTCGACGTTGTGCACGACTTTATGTGCATCAATTGCGTTGCTTTTACATTTAATATAATACATCCCAACGCCTTTTGATCAGCCTTGTCCCACTGTGCCAAGTGTTCCTGTGTTCCTGCTGCTTCCTCCTGTGGCCTTTCGGTTTTACCACTTACATATGTCCACAAATCCGTTGTGATCAATACACTACGCATGGACATAGACCACACATCGTAATTGTCTTCCCCCAATTTTTCAATTTGCAGAGACACACTCATTTTGTTTTAATTGCTACACGCCACTTTCTAACTGGTGAACGATTTATTTGCAATTGCATCAAACAAAATATTAACTTCCAGTTCTACCACGGTTTTTTAATTGTCTTTAATACACGCCCGATCTTTCGGTGATCTGGACCCATAACCTATTGTGAATTGCGCCTTTTGACATGTATTAAATAGAGAACGACGCGTCTGTGCTCATAAGTGGTTTATTCAGAACTGAAGCGATGACATGTGTACATATGTACTTACATACGAATAGGAGAGACGAGAGATAACAGAGGCTCTCGCTGTTCATGTACATTATGTTAATTAGCGTTGCCAGACCGATCATATTATGGTTACACTTCAAATTTCAACAGACAATTTATCTCCGGCGGCGGGAAATTTATATCCCCTGCCGGACAACTTGTCTCTGCTGACGAAATACGTCTCTCCGCTGACGGAAAAGTTATTTCCGGTGGCGGGAAATCTATACCCCCTGCCGGACAACTTAACTCTGCTTACGAAATACGTCTCTCCGCTGGCGGAAAACTTATTTCCGGTGCCGGGAAATCTATATCCACTGCCGGACAAGTTATCTCTGCAGACGAAATAAGTCTCTGTGCTTGCAGCTAACTTATCTCTGCTGACGAAATACGTCTCTCCGCTTGCAGAAAACTTATCTCCTGCGGCGAGTATCTCTGCTAAAGAAATACGTCTCTCCGCTGGCGGAAAACTTATTTCCGGTGGCGGGAAATCTATATCCCCTGCCAGACAACTTATCTCTGCTTACGAAATACGTCTCTCCGCTGGCGAAAAACTTATTTCCGGTGCCGAGAAATCTATATCCGCTTGCGGACAACTTATTTCCGCTGACAGACAATTTATCTCCGGCATCTCTGCTGACGAAATACGTCTCTATGCTGGCAGAAAACTTATCTCCGGCGACGGAAATCCATATCCCCTGCCAGACAACTTATCTCTGCTTACGAAATACGTCTCTCCGCTGGCGGAAAACTTATCTCCAGCGGCGAGAAATTTTTATCCCCGGCCTGACAACTTATCTCTGCTACCGAAATACGTCTCTCCGCTGGGGGAAAACTTATTTCCGGTGGCGGGAAATATATATTCCCTGCCGGACAACTTATCTCTGCTTACGAAATACGGCTCTCTGCTTACGAAATACGTCTCTCCGCTGGCGGAAAACTTATTTCCGGTGCCGGGAAATCTATATCCCCTGCCAGACAACTTATCTCTGCTTACGAAATACGTCTCTCCGCTGGCGAAAAACTTATTTTCGGTGGCGGCAAATCTATATCCCCTGCCAGACAACTTATCTCTGCTTACGAAATACGTCTCTCCGCTGGCGGAAAACTTATTTCCGGTGGCGGGAAATCTATATCCCCTGCCGGACAACTTATCTCTGCTGACGAAATACGTCTCTCCGATGGCGGAAAACTTATTTCCGGTGCCGGGAAATCTATATCCCCTGCCAGACAACTTATCTCTGCTTACGAAATACGTCTCTCCGCTGGCGGAAAACTTATTTCCGGTGCCGGGAAATCTATATCCCCTGCCAGACAACTTATCTCTGCTTACGAAATACGTCTATCCGCTGGCGGAAAACTTATTTCCGGTGGCGGGAAATCTATATCCCCTGCCAGACAACTTATCTCTGCTTACAAAATACGTCTCTCCGCTGGCGGAAAACTTATTTCCGGTGGCGGGAAATATATATATCCCCTGCCGGACAACTTATCTCTGCTGACGAAATACGTCTCTACGCTGGCAGAAAACTTATCTCCGGCGACGGAAATCCATATCCCCTGCCAGACAACTTATCTCTGCTTACGAAATACGTCTCTCCGCTGGCGGAAAACTTATCTCCAGCGGCGAGAAATTTTTATCCCCGGCCTGACAACTTATCTCTGCTACCGAAATACGTCTCTCCGCTGGGGGAAAACTTATTTCCGGTGGCGGGAAATATATATTCCCTACCGGACAACTTATCTCTGCTGACGCAATACGTCTCTACGCTTGCACCAAACTTATCTCTGCTGACGAAATACGTCTCTCCGCTTGTAGAAAACTTATCTCCTGCGGCGAGAAATTTTTATCCCCAGCCGGACAACTTATCTCTGGTGACGAAATACGTCTCTACGCTGGCGGAAAACTTACTTCCGGTGGCGGGAAATTTATATCCCCTGCCGGACAACTTATCTCTGCTGACGAAATACGTCTCTCCGCTGGCGGAAAACTTATTTCCGGTGGCGGGAAATCTATATCCCCTGCCGGACAACTTATCTCTGCTGACGAAATACGTCTCTACGATGGCGGAAAACTTATTTCCGGTGCCGGGAAATCTATATCCCCTGCCAGACAACTTATCTCTGCTTACGAAATACGTCTCTCCGCTGGCGGAAAACTTATTTCCGGTGGCGGGAAATCTATATCCCCTGCCAGACAACTTATCTCTGCTTACAAAATATGTCTCTCCGCTGGCGAAAAACTTATTTTCGGTGGCGGCAAATCTATATCCCCTGCCAGACAACTTATCTCTGCTTACGAAATACGTCTCTCCGATCGCGGAAAACGTATTTCCGGTGGCGGGAAATATATATATCCCCTGCCGGACAACTTATCTCTGCTTACGAAATACGTCTCTCCGCTGGCGGAAAACTTATTTCCGGTGGCGGGAAATATATATATCCCCTGCCGGACAACTTATCTCTGCTGACGAAATACGTCTCTCCGCTGGCGGAAAACTTATTTCCGGTGGCGGGAAATCTATATCCCCTGCCGGACAACTTATCTCTGCTGACGAAATACGTCTCTCCGATGGCGGAAAACTTATTTCCGGTGCCGGGAAATCTATATCCCCTGCCAGACAACTTATCTCTGCTTACGAAATACGTCTCTCCGCTGGCGGAAAACTTATTTCCGGTGCCGGGAAATCTATATCCCCTGCCAGACAACTTATCTCTGCTTACGAAATACGTCTCTCCGCTGGCGGAAAACTTATTTCCGGTGGCGGGAAATCTATATCCCCTGCCAGACAACTTATCTCTGCTTACAAAATACGTCTCTCCGCTGGCGGAAAACTTATTTCCGGTGGCGGGAAATATATATATCCCCTGCCGGACAACTTATCTCTGCTGACGAAATACGTCTCTACGCTGGCAGAAAACTTATCTCCGGCGACGGAAATCCATTTCCCCTGCCAGACAACTTATCTCTGCTTACGAAATACGTCTCTCCGCTGGCGGAAAACTTATCTCCAGCGGCGAGAAATGTTTATCCCCGGCCTGACAACTTATCTCTGCTACCGAAATACGTCTCTCCGCTGGGGGAAAACTTATTTCCGGTGGCGGGAAATATATATTCCCTGCCGGACAACTTATCTCTGCTGACGCAATACGTCTCTACGCTGGCAGAAAACTTATTTCCGGTGCCGAGAAATCGATATCCGCTGGCGGACAACTTATCTCCGCTGGCGGACAGTTTATCTCCGCTGACGAACTACGATTCTCCACTGGCAGAAATCTTATCTCCGGCGGCGGGAAATTTATATCCCCTGACGGACAATTTCTCCCCGCTGACGAATTACGTTTCTCCGCCGGCAGAAAACTTATCTCCGCTGGCATAACATTTACTTCCGGAGACGAGGAATTTATATCCCCTGCCGGACATCTTATCGCTGCTGACAAAATACATCTCTCCGCTGGCGGAAAACTTATTTCCGGTGGCGGGAAATTTATATCCCCTGCCGGACAGCTTATCTCTGCTAACGAAATACGTCTCTCCGCTGGCGGAAAACTGATTTCCGGTGGCGGGAAATATATATCCTCTGCCGGACAACTTATCTCTGCTGACGAAATACGTCTCTCCGCTTGCAGCAAATTTATCTCTGCTGACGAAATACGTCTCTCCGCTTGTAGAAAACTTTTCTCCTGCGGCGAGAAATTTTTATCCCCAGCCGGACAACTTATCTCTGCTAAAGAAATACGTCTCTCCGCTGGCGGAAAACTCAATCCCGGTGCCGAGAAATCTATATCCGCTTGCGGACAACTTATTTCCGCTGACAGACAATTTATCTCCGCTGACGAACTACGATTCTCCACTGGCAGAAATCTTATCTCCGACGGCAGGAAATTTACATCCCCTAACGGACAATTTATCCCCGCTGACGAATTACGTTTCTCCGCCGGCAGAAAACTGATCTCCGCTGGCAGAACATTTACCTCCGGCGGCGGGAAAATTATATCCCCTGCCGGACAGCTTATCTCTGCTAACGAAATACGTCTCTCCGCTGGCGGAAAACTGATTTCCGGTGGCGGGAAATATATATCCTCTGCCGGACAACTTATCTCTGCTGACGAAATACGTCTCTCCGCTTACAGCAAATTTATCTCTGCTGACGAAATACGTCTCTCCGCTTGTAGAAAACTTTTCTCCTGCGGCGAGAAATTTTTATCCCCAGCCGGACAACTTATCTCTGCTAAAGAAATACGTCTCTCCGCTGGCGGAAAACTTATTTCCGGTGCCGGGAAATCTATATACACTGCCGGAAAACTTATCTCTGCTGACGAAATACGTCGCTCCACTGGCAGAAAACTTATATCTGCTGACGAAATACGTCTCTCCGCTTGCAGAAAACTTATCTCCGGCGGCGAGAAATTTGTATCCCTGGCCTGTCAACTTATCTCTGCTAACGAAATACGTCTCTCCACTGGCAGAAAACTTATCTCTGCTGACGAAATACATCTCTCCTCTTGCAGAAAACGTAGCTCCTGCGGAGAGAAATTTTTATCCCCAGCCTGACAACTTATCTCTGCTAACGAAATACGTCTCTCCGCTGGCGGAAAACTTATTTCCGGTGGCGGGAAATATATATCCTCTGCCGGAAAACTTATCTCTGCTGACGCAATACGTCTCTACGCTGGCAGAAAACTTATTTCCGGTGCCGGGAAATCGATATCCGCTGGCGGACAACTTATCTCCGCTGGCGGACAGTTTATCTCCGCTGACGAACTACGATTCTCCACTGGCAGAAATCTTATCTCCGGCGGCGGGAAATTTATATCCCCTGACGGACAATTTGTCCCCGCTGACGAATTACGTTTCTCCGCCGGCAGAAAACTGATCTCCGATGGCATAACATTTAACTCCGGCGGCGGGAAATCTATATCCCTTGCCGGACATCTTATCACGGCTGACAAAATACATCTCGCCGCTGGCGGAAAACTTATCTGCGGTGGCGGGAAATCTATATCCTCTGCCGGACAACTTATCTCTTCTGACGAAATACGTGTCTCCGCTTGCAGCAAACTTATCTCTGCTGACGAAATACGTCTCTCCGCTTGTAGAAAACTAATCTCCGGCGGCGAGAAATTTATATCCCCGGCCTGACAACTTATCTCTGCTTACGAAATACGTCTCTCCGATCGCGGAAAACGTATTTCCGGTGGCGGGAAATATATATCCCCTGCCGGACAACTTATCTCTGCTGGCGAAATACGTCTCTACGTTGGCAGAAAACTTATCTCCGGCGCCGGAAATCAATATCCCCTGCCAGACAACTTATCTCTGCTTACGAAATACGTCTCTCCGCTGGCGGAAAACTTATTTCCGGTGCCGAGAAATCTATACCCGCTTGCGGACAACTTATTTCCGCTGGCAGAAAATTTATCTCCGCTGACGAACTACGATTCTCCGCTGGCAGAAATCTTATCTCCGACGGCGGGAAATTTACATCCCCTGACGGACAATTTATCCCCGCTGACGAATTACGTTTCCCCGCCGGCAGAAAACTGATCTCCGCTGGCAGAACATTTACCTCCGGCGGCGGGAAATTTATATCCCCTGCCGGACAGCTTATCTCTGCTAACGAAATACGTCTCTCCGCTGGCGGAAAACTTATTTCCGGTGGCGGGAAATCTATATCCTCTGCCGGACAACTTATCTCTGCTTACGAAATACGTCTCTCCGCTGGCGGAAAACTAATTTCCGGTGCCGGAAATCTATATCCTCTGCCGGACAACTTATCTCTGCTGACGAAATACGTCTCTCCGCTTGCAGCAAACTTTATCCCCGCTGACGAATTACGTTTCTCCGCCGGCAGAAAACTTATCTCCGCTGGCATAACATTTACTTCCGGCGGCGAGGAATTTATATCCCCTGCCGGACATCTTATCGCTGCTGACAAAATACATCTCTTCGCTGGCGGAAAACTTATCTGCGGTGGCGGACATTTATATCCGCTGGCGGAAAACTTTTCTCCGATAACGGACATATTATCTTCGCTGCCGGACAACTTATCTCTGCTGACAAAATACGTCTCTCCGCTGGCGGAAAACTTTTCTCCGGTGGCGGGAAATTCATATCCGCTTGCGGAAAACTTATCTCCAGAGGGGGAAATTTATATCCCCTGCCGGACAACTTATCTCTGCAGACGAACTACGTTTCTCCGCCGGCAGAAAACTTATCTCCGCTTGCAGAACATTTACCTCCGGCGGCGGGAAATTTATATCCCTTGCCGGACATCTTATCTCGGCTGACAAAATACATCTCTCCGCTGGCTGAAAACTTATCTGCGATGGCGGGAAATTTATATCCGCTGGCGGAAAACTTTTCTCCGCTGACAGACATCTTATCTCCGCTGGCGGATAATTTATTTCCGCTGACGAGCTACGTTTCTCTGCCGGCAGCAAACAGATATCCACTGGCAGAACATTTACCTCCGGAGGCGGGAAATCTATATCCTCTGCCGGACAACTTATCTCTGCTGACGAAATACGTCTCTCCGCTTACAGCAAATTTATCTCTGCTGACGAAATACGTCTCTCCGCTTGTAGAAAACTTTTCTCCTGCGGCGAGAAATTTTTATCCCCAGCCGGACAACTTATCTCTGCTAAAGAAATACGTCTCTCCGCTGGCGGAAAACTTATTTCCGGTGCCGGGAAATCTATATCCACTGCCGGAAAACTTATCTCTGCTGACGAAATACGTCGCTCCACTGGCAGAAAACTTATATCTGCTGACGAAATACGTCTCTCCGCTTGCAGAAAACTTATCTCCGGCGGCGAGAAATTTGTATCCCTGGCCTGTCAACTTATCTCTGCTAACGAAATACGTCTCTCCACTGGCAGAAAACTTATCTCTGCTGACGAAATACATCTCTCCGCTTGCAGAAAACTTATCTCCTGCGGCGAGAAATTTTTATCCCCAGCCTGACAACTTATCTCTGCTAACGAAATACGTCTCTCCACTGGCAGAAAACGTATCTCTGCTGACGAAATACGTCTCTCCGCTGGCGGAAAACTTTTCTCCGGTGGCGGGAAATTCATATCCGCTTGCGGAAAACTTATCTCCAGAGGGGGAAATTTATATCCCCTGCCGAACAACTTATCTCTGCTAACGAAATACGTCTCTCCACTGGCAGAAAACTTATCTCTGCTGACGAAATACATCTCTCCGCTTGCAGAAAACTTATCTCCTGCGGCGAGAAATTTTTATCCCCGGCCTGACAACTTATCTCTGCCAACGAAATACGTCTCTCCACTGGCAGAAAACGTATCTCTGCTGACGAAATACGTCTCTCCGCTTGCAGAAAACTTATCTCCTGCGGCGACAAATTTTTATCTCCGGCCTGACAACTTATCTCTGCTAACGAAATACGTCTCACCACTGGCAGAAAACTTATCTCTGCTGACGAAATACATCTCTCCGCTTGCAGAAAACTTATCTCCTGCGGCGAGAAATTTTTATCTCCGGCCTGACAACTTATCTCAGCTGACGAAATACGTCTCTACGCTGGCAGAAAACTTATCTCCGGCGGCGGGAAATATATCCGCTGGCGGAAAACTTTTCTCCGCTGACAGACATTTTATTTCCGCTGGCAGAACATTTACCTCCGGCGGCGGGAAATATATATCCCCTGCCGGACAACTTATCTCTGCTGACGCAATACGTCTCTACGCTGGCAGAAAACTTATTTCCGGTGCCGGGAAATCGATATCCGCTGGCGGACAGTTTATCTCCGCTGACGAACTACGATTCTCCACTGGCAGAAATCTTATCTCCGGCGGCGGGAAATTTATATCCCCTGACGGACAATTTGTCCCCGCTGACGAATTACGTTTCTCCGCCGGCAGAAAACTGATCTCCGATGGCATAACATTTAACTCCGGCGGCGGGAAATCTATATCCCTTGCCGGACATCTTATCACGGCTGACAAAATACATCTCTCCGCTGGCGGAAAACTTATCTGCGGTGGCGGGAAATCTATATCCTCTGCCGGACAACTTATCTCTTCTGACGAAATACGTGTCTCCGCTTGCAGCAAACTTATCTCTGCTGACGAAATACGTCTCTCCGCTTGTAGAAAACTAATCTCCGGCGGCGAGAAATTTATATCCCCGGCCTGACAACTTATCTCTGCTAACGAAATACGTCTCTCCGCCGGCGGAAAACTTATTTCCGGTGGCGGGAAATATATATCCCCTGCCGGACAACTTATCTCTGCTGGCGAAATACGTCTCTACGTTGGCAGAAAACTTATCTCCGGCGCCGGAAATCAATATCCCCTGCCAGACAACTTATCTCTGCTTACGAAATACGTCTCTCCGCTGGCGGAAAACTTATTTCCGGTGCCGAGAAATCTATACCCGCTTGCGGACAACTTATTTCCGCTGGCAGAAAATTTATCTCCGCTGACGAACTACGATTCTCCGCTGGCAGAAATCTTATCTCCGACGGCGGGAAATTTACATCCCCTGACGGACAATTTATCCCCGCTGACGAATTACGTTTCCCCGCCGGCAGAAAACTGATCTCCGCTGGCAGAACATTTACCTCCGGCGGCGGGAAATTTATATCCCCTGCCGGACAGCTTATCTCTGCTAACGAAATACGTCTCTCCGCTGGCGGAAAACTTATTTCCGGTGGCGGGAAATCTATATCCTCTGCCGGACAACTTATCTCTGCTTACGAAATACGTCTCTCCGCTGGCGGAAAACTAATTTCCGGTGCCGGAAATCTATATCCTCTGCCGGACAACTTATCTCTGCTGACGAAATACGTCTCTCCGCTTGCAGCAAACTTTATCCCCGCTGACGAATTACGTTTCTCCGCCGGCAGAAAACTTATCTCCGCTGGCATAACATTTACTTCCGGCGGCGAGGAATTTATATCCCCTGCCGGACATCTTATCGCTGCTGACAAAATACATCTCTTCGCTGGCGGAAAACTTATCTGCGGTGGCGGACATTTATATCCGCTGGCGGAAAACTTTTCTCCGATAACGGACATATTATCTTCGCTGCCGGACAACTTATCTCTGCTGACAAAATACGTCTCTCCGCTGGCGGAAAACTTTTCTCCGGTGGCGGGAAATTCATATCCGCTTGCGGAAAACTTATCTCCAGAGGGGGAAATTTATATCCCCTGCCGGACAACTTATCTCTGCAGACGAACTACGTTTCTCCGCCGGCAGAAAACTTATCTCCGCTGGCAGAACATTTACCTCCGGCGGCGGGAAATTTATATCCCCTGCCGGACATCTTATCTCGGCTGACAAAATACATCTCTCCGCTGGCTGAAAACTTATCTGCGATGGCGGGAAATTTATATCCGCTGGCGGAAAACTTTTCTCCGCTGACAGACATCTTATCTCCGCTGGCGGATAATTTATTTCCGCTGACGAGCTACGTTTCTCTGCCGGCAGCAAACAGATATCCACTGGCAGAACATTTACCTCCGGAGGCGGGAAATCTATATCCTCTGCCGGACAACTTATCTCTGCTGACGAAATACGTCTCTCCGCTTGCAGCAAACTTATCTCTGCTGACGAAATACGTCTCTCCGCTTATAGAAAACTTATCTCCGGCGGCGAAAAATTTATATCCCCGGCCTGACAACTTATCTCTGCTAACGAAATACGTCTCTCCGCTGGCGGAAAACTTATTTCCGGTGGCGGAAAATATATATCCCTTGCCGGACAACTTATCTCTGCTGACGAAATATGTCTCTCCGCTAGCAGAAAACTTATCTCTGCTGACGAAATACGTCTCTCCGCTTGCAGAAAACTTATCTCCGGCGGCGAGAAATTTATATCCCCGGCCTGTCAACTTATCTCTGCTAACGAAATACGTCTCTCCACTGGCAGAAAACTTATCTCTGCTGACGAAATACATCTCTCCGCTTGCAGAAAACTTATCTCCTGCGGCGAGAAATTTTTATCCCCAGCCTGACAACTTATCTCTGCTAACGAAATACGTCTCTCCACTGGCAGAAAAAGTATCTCTGCTGAAGAAATACGTCTCTCCGCTGGCGGAAAACTTTTCTCCGGTGGCGGGAAATTCATATCCGCTTGCGGAAAACTTATCTCCAGAGGGGGAAATTTATATCCCCTGCCGAACAACTTATCTCTGCAGACGAACTACGTTTCTCCGCCGGCAGAAAACTTATTTCCGCTGGCAGAACATTTACCTTCGGTGGCGGGAAATATATATCCTCTGCCGGACAACTTATCTCTGCTGACGAAATACGTCTCTCCGCTTGCAGCAAACTTATCTCTGCCAACGAAATACGTCTCTCCACTGGCAGAAAATGTTTCTCTGCTGACGAAATACGTCTCTCCGCTGGCGGAAAACTTATTTCCGGTGCCGAGAAATCTATATCCGCTTGCGGACAACTTATTTTCGCTGACAGACAATTTATCTCCGCTGACGAACTACGATTCTCCACTGGCAGAAATCTTATCTCCGGCGGCGGGAAATTTATATCCCCTGACGGACAATTTGTCCCCGCTGACGAATTACGTTTCTCCGCCGGCAGAAAACTGATCTCCGATGGCATAACATTTAACTCCGGCGGCGGGAAATCTATATCCCTTGCCGGACATCTTATCACGGCTGACAAAATACATCTCTCCGCTGGCGGAAAACTTATCTGCGGTGGCGGGAAGTCTATATCCTCTGCCGGACAACTTATCGCCTCTGACGAAATACGTCTCTCCGCTTGCAGCAAACTTATCTCTGCTGACGAAATACGTCTCTCCGCTTGTAGAAAACATATCTCCGGCGGTGAGAAATTTATATCCCCGGCCTGACAACTTATCTATGCTAACGAAATACGTCTCTCCGCTGGAGGAAAACTTATTTCCGGTGGCGGGAAATATATATCCCCTGCCGGACAACTTATCTCTGCTGACGAAATACGTCTCTACGCTGGCGGAAAACTTATCTCCGGCGGCGGAAAATCTATATGCTCTGCCAGACAACTTATCTCTGCTTACGAAATACGTCTCTCCGCTTGCAGCAAACTTATCTCTGCTGACGAAATACGTCTCTCCGCTTGTAGAAAACATATCTCCGGCGGTGAGAAATTTATATCCCCGGCCAGACAACTTATCTCTGCTTACGAATTACGTCTCTCCGCTGGCGGAAAACTAATTTCCGGTGCCGGAAATCTATATCCTCTGCCGGACAACTTATCTCTGCTGACGAAATACGTCTCTCCGCTTGCAGCAAACTTTATCCCCGCTGACGAATTACGTCTCTCCGCTTGTAGAAAACTTATCTCCTGCGGCGAGAAATTTTTATCCCCAGCCTGACAACTTATCTCTGCTAAAGAAATACGTCTCTCCGCTGGCGGAAAACTTATTTCCGGTGCCGGGAAATCTATATCCACTGCCGGACAAGTTATCTCTGCAGACGAAATACGTCTCTCCGCTTGCAGCTAACTTATCTCTGCTGACGAAATACGTCTCTCCGCATGCAGAAAACTTATCTCCGGCGGCGAGAAATTTATATCCCCGGCCTGTCAACTTATCTCTGCTAACGAAATACGTCTCTCCACTGGCAGAAAACTTATCTCTGCTGACGAAATACATCTCTCCGCTTGCAGAAAACTTATCTCCTGCGGCGGGAAATTTTTATCTCCGGCCTGACAACTTATCTCTGCTAACGAAATACGTCTCTCCGCTGCCGGAAAACTTATTTCCGGTGGCGGGAAATATATATCCTCTGCCGGACAACTTATCTCTGCTGACGAAATACGTCTCTCCGCTTGCAGCAAACTTATCTCTGCTGACGAAATACGTCTCTCCGCTTGTAGAAAACTTATCTCCTGCGGCAAGAAATTTTTATCCCCGGCCTGACAACTTATCTCTGCCAACGAAATACGTCTCTCCACTGGCAGAAAGCGTATCTCTGCTGACGAAATACGTATCTCCGCTTGCAGAAAACTTATCTCCGGCGGCGAGAAATTTATATCCCCGGCCTGTCAACTTATCTCTGCTAACGAAATACGTCTCTCCACTGGCAGAAAACTTATTTCCGGTGGCGGGAAATATATATCCTCTGCCGGACAACTTATCTCTGCCAACGAAATACGTCTCTCCACTGGCAGAAAACTTATCTCTGCTGACGAAATACATCTCTCCGCTTGCAGAAAACTTATCTCCTGCGGCGGGAAATTTTTATCTCCGGCCTGACAACTTATCTCTGCTAACGAAATACGTCTCTCCGCTGCCGGAAAACTTATTTCCGGTGGCGGGAAATATATATCCTCTGCCGGACAACTTATCTCTGCTGACGAAATACGTCTCTCCGCTTGCTGAACACTTATTTCTGCTGAAGAAATACGTCTCTCCGCTTGCAGAAAACTTATCTCCTGCGGCGAGAAATTTTAATCCCCAGCCTGACAGCTTAAATCTGCTAACGAAATACGTCTCTCCGCTGGCGGAAAACTTATTTCCGGTGGCGGGAAATATATATCCTCTGCCGGACAACTTATCTCTGCTGACGAAATACGTCTCTACGTGGGCAGAAAACTTATCGCCGGCGCCGGAAATCTATGTCCCCTGCCAGACAACTTATCTCTGCTTACGAAATACGTCTCTCCGCTGGCGGAAAACTTATTTCCGGTGCCGAGAAATTTATATCCGCTTGCGGACAACTTATTTCCGCTGACAGACAATTTATCTCCGCTGACGAACTACGATTCTCCACTGGCAGAAATCTTATCTCAGACGGCAGGAAATTTACATCCCCTAACGGACAATTTATCCCCGCTGTCGAATTACGTTTCTCCGCCGGCAGAAAACTGATCTCCGCTGGCAGAACATTTACCTCCGGCGGCGAGAAATTTATATCCCCGGCCTGTCAACTTATCTCTGCTAACGAAATACGTCTCTCCACTGGCAGAAAACTTATCTCTGCTGACGAAATACATCTCTCCGCTTGCAGAAAACTTATCTCCGGCGGCGAGAAATTTATATCCCCGGCCTGTCAACTAATCTCTGCTAACGAAATACGTCTCTCCACTGGCAGAAAACTTATCTCTGCTGACGAAATACATCTCTCCGCTTGCAGAAAACTTATCTCCTGCGGCGAGAAATTTTTATCCCCAGCCTGACAACTTATCTCTGCTAACGAAATACGTCTCTCCACTGGCAGAAAAAGTATCTCTGCTGAAGAAATACGTCTCTCCGCTGGCGGAAAACTTTTCTCCGGTGGCGGGAAATTCATATCCGCTTGCGGAAAACTTATCTCCAGAGGGGGAAATTTATATCCCCTGCCGAACAACTTATCTCTGCAGACGAACTACGTTTCTCCGCCGGCAGAAAACTTATCTCCGCTGGCAGAACATTTACCTTCGGTGGCGGGAAATATATATCCACTGCCGGACAACTTATCTCTGCTGACGAAATACGTCTCTCCGCTTGCAGCAAACTTATCTCTGCCAACGAAATACGTCTCTCCACTGGCAGAAAATGTTTCTCTGCTGACGAAATACGTCTCTCCGCTGGCGGAAAACTTATTTCCGGTGCCGAGAAATCTATATCCGCTTGCGGACAACTTATTTTCGCTGACAGACAATTTATCTCCGCTGACGAAATACGATTCTCCACTGGCAGAAATCTTATCTCCGGCGGCGGGAAATTTATATCCCCTGACGGACAATTTGTCCCCGCTGACGAATTACGTTTCTCCGCCGGCAGAAAACTGATCTCCGATGGCATAACATTTAACTCCGGCGGCGGGAAATCTATATCCCTTGCCGGACATCTTATCACGGCTGACAAAATACATCTCTCCGCTGGCGGAAAACTTATCTGCGGTGGCGGGAAATCTATATCCTCTGCCGGACAACTTATCGCCTCTGACGAAATACGTCTCTCCGCTTGCAGCAAACTTATCTCTGCTGACGAAATACGTCTCTCCGCTTGTAGAAAACATATCTCCGGCGGTGAGAAATTTATATCCCCGGCCTGACAACTTATCTATGCTAACGAAATACGTCTCTCCGCTGGAGGAAAACTTATTTCCGGTGGCGGGAAATATATATCCCCTGCCGGACAACTTATCTCTGCTGACGAAATACGTCTCTCCGCTTGCTGAACACTTATTTCTGCTGAAGAAATACGTCTCTCCGCTTGCAGAAAACTTATCTCCGGCGGCGAGAAATTTTTATCCCCGGCCTGACAACTGACAACGAAATACGTCTCTCCGCTGGAGGAAAACTTATTTCCGGTGGCGGGAAATATATATCCTCTGCCGGACAACTTATCTCTGCCAACGAAATACGTCTCTCCACTGGCAGAAAACTTATCTCTGCTGACGAAATACATCTCTCCGCTTGCAGAAAACTTATCTCCTGCGGCGAGAAATTTTTATCTCCGGCCTGACAACTTATCTCTGCTAACGAAATACGTCTCTCCGCTGCCGGAAAACTTATTTCCGGTGGCGGGAAATATATATCCCCTGCCGGACAACTTATCTCAGCTGACGAAATACGTCTCTACGCTGGCAGAAAACTTATCTCCGGCGGCGGGAAATATATCCGCTGGCGGAAAACTTTTCTCCGCTGACAGACATTTTATCTCCGCTGACGAGCTACGTTTCTCCGCCGGCAGAAAACTGATCTCCGCTGGCAGAACATTTACCTCCGGCGGCGGGAAATCTATATCCCTTTCCGGACATCTTATCACGGCTGACAAAATACATCTCTCCGCTGGCGGAAAACTTATCTGCGGTGGCGGGAAATATATATCCTCTGCCGGACAACTTATCTCTGCTGACGAAATACGTCTCTCCGCTTGCAGCAAACTTATCTCTGCTGACGAAATACGTCTCTTCGCTTGTAGAAAACTTATCTCCTGCGGCAAGAAATTTTTATCCCCGGCCTGACAACTTATCTCTGCCAACGAAATACGTCTCTCCACTGGCAGAAAGCGTATCTCTGCTGACGAAATACGTCTCTCCGCTTGCAGAAAACTTATCTCCTGCGGCGAGAAATTTTAATCCCCAGCCTGACAACTTATCTCTGCTAACGAAATACGTCTCTCCGCTGGCGGAAAACTTATTTCTGCTGAAGAAATACGTCTCTCCGCTTGCAGAAAACTTATCTCCGGCGGCGAGAAATTTTTATCCCCGGCCTGACAACTGACAACTGACAACGAAATACGTCTCTCCGCTGGGGGAAAACTTATTTCCGGTGGCGGGAAATATATATCCTCTGCCGGACAACTTATCTCTGCTGACGAAATACGTCTCTCCGCTTGCTGAACACTTATTTCTGCTGAAGAAATACGTCTCTCCGCTTGCAGAAAACTTATCTCCGGCGGCGAGAAATTTTTATCCCCGGCCTGACAACTGACAACTGACAACGAAATACGTCTCTCCGCTGGGGGAAAACTTATTTCCGGTGGCGGGAAATATATATTCCCTGCCGGACAACTTATCTCTGCTGACGAAATACGTCTCTAAGCAGGCAGAAAACTTATTTCCGGTGCCGGGAAATCTATATCCGCTGGCGGACAACTTATCTCCGCTGGCGGACAATTTATCTCCGCTGACGAACTACGATTCTCCGCCGGCAGAAAACTGATCTCCGCTGGCAGAACATTTACCTCCGGCGGTGAGAAATTTATATCCCCGGCCTGTCAACTTATCTCTGCTAACGAAATGCGTCTCTCCACTGGCAGAAAACTTATCTCTGCTGACGAAATACATCTCTCCGCTTGCAGAAAACTGATCTCCTGCGGCGAGAAATTTTTATCTCCGGCCTGGCAACTTATCTCTGCTAACGAAATACGTCTCTCCGCTGCCGGAAAACTTATTTCCGGTGGCGGGAAATATATATCCTCTGCCGGACAACTTATCTCTGCTGACGAAATACGTCTCTCCGCTTGCAGCAAATTTATCTCTGCTGACGAAATACGTCTCTCCGCTTGTAGAAAACTTATCTCCTGCGGCAAGAAATTTTTATCCCCGGCCTGACAACTTATCTCTGCCATCGAAATACGTCTCTCCGCTTGCAGAAAACTTATCTCCTGCGGCGAGAAATTGTAATCCCCAGCCTGACAACTTATCTCTGCTAACGAAATACGTCTCTCCACTGGCAGAAAACTTATCTCCGGCGGCGAGAAATTTATATCCCCGTCCTGTCAACTTATCTCTGCTAACGAAATACGTCTCTCCACTGGCAGAAAACTTATTTCCGGTGGCGGGAAATATATATCCTCTGCCGGACAACTTATCTCTGCTGACGGAATACGTCTCTCCGCTTGCAGCAAACTTATCTCTGCTGACGAAATACGTCTCTCCGCTTGTAGAAAACTTATCTCCTGCAGCGAGAAATTTTTATCCCCAGCCTGACAACTTATCTCTGCTAAAGAAATACGTCTCTCCGCTGGCGGAAAACTTATTTCCGTGCCGGGAAATCTATATCCACTGCCGGACAAGTTATCTCTGCAGACGAAATACGTCTCTCCGCTTGCAGCTAACTTATCTCTGCTGACGAAATACGTCTCTCCGCTTGTAGAAAACTTATCTCCTGCGGCAAGAAATTTTTATCCCCGGCCTGATAACTTATCTCTGCCAACGAAATACGTCTCTCCGCTTGCAGCAAACTTATCTCTGCTGACGAAATACGTCTCTCCGCTTGTAGAAAACTTATCTCCTGCAGCGAGAAATTTTTATCTCCGGCCTGACAACTTATCTCTGCTAACGAAATACGTCTCTCCGCTGCCGGAAAACTTATTTCCGGTGGCGGGAAATATATATCCCCTGCCGGACAACTTATCTCAGCTGACGAAATACGTCTCTACGCTGGCAGAAAACTTATCTCCGGCGGCGGGAAATATATCTGCTGGCGGAACACTTTTCTCCGCTGACAGACATTTTATCTCCGCTGACGAGCTACGTTTCTCCGCCGGCAGAAAACTGATCTCCGCTGGCAGAACATTTACCTCCGGCGGCGGGAAATCTATATCCCTTTCCGGACATCTTATCACGGCTGACAAAATACATCTCTCCGCTGGCGGAAAACTTATCTGCGGTGGCGGAAAATCTATATCCTCTGCCGGACAACTTATCTCTTCTGACGAAATACGTCTCTCCGCTTGCAGCAAACTTATATCTGCTGACGAAATACGTCTCTGCGCTTGTAGAAAACTTATCTCCGGCGGCGAGAAATTTTTATCCCCAGCCTGACAACTTATCTCTGCAGACGAAATACGTCTCTCCGCTTGCAGCTAACTTATCTCTGCTGACGAAATACGTCTCTCCGCTTGCAGAAATCTTATCTCCGGCGGCGGGAAATTTATATCCCCTGACGGACAATTTATCCCCGCTGTCGAATTACGTTTCTCCGCCGGCAGAAAACTGATCTCCGCTGGCAGAACATTTACCTCCGGCGGCGAGAAATTTATATCCCCGGCCTGTCAACTTATCTCTGCTAACGAAATACGTCTCTCCACTGGCAGAAAACTTATCTCTGCTGACGAAATACATCTCTCCGCTTGCAGAAAACTTATCTCCGGCGGCGGGAAATTTATATCCCCTGACGGACAATTTATCCCCGCTGTCGAATTACGTTTCTCCGCCGGCAGAAAACTGATCTCCGCTGGCAGAACATTTACCTCCGGCGGCGAGAAATTTTTATCTCCGGCCTGACAACTTATCTCTGCCAACGAAATACGTCTCTCCACTGGCAGAAAACGTATCTCTGCTGACGAAATACGTCTCTCCGCTTGCAGAAAACTTATCTCCTGCGGCGAGAAATTTTTATCCCCAGCCTGACAACTTATCTCTGCTAACGAAATACGTCTCTCCACTGGCAGAAAACTTATCTCTGCTGACGAAATACATCTCTCCGCTTGCAGAAAACTTATCTCCTGCGGCGAGAAATTTTTATCCCCGGCCTGACAACTTATCTCTGCCAACGAAATACGTCTCTCCGCTGCCGGAAAACTTATTTCCGGTGGCGGGAAATATATATCCTCTGCCGGACAACTTATCTCTGCTGACGAAATACGTCTCTCCGCTTGCAGCAAATTTATCTCTGCTGACGAAATACGTCTCTCCGCTTGTAGAAAACTTATCTCCTGCGGCAAGTAATTTTTATCCCCGGCCTGACAACTTATCTCTGCCAACGAAATACGTCTCTCCACTGGCAGAAAACTTATTTCCGGTGGCGGGAAATATATATCCTCTGACGGACAACTTATCTCTGCTGACGAAATACGTCTCTCCGCTTGCAGAAAACTTATCTCTGCTGACGAAATACGTCTCTCCGCTTGTAGAAAACTTATCTCCTGCGGCAAGAAATTTTTATCCCCGGCCTGACAACTTATCTCTGCCATCGAAATACGTCTCTCCGCTTGCAGAAAACTTATCTCCTGCGGCGAGAAATTGTAATCCCCAGCCTGACAACTTATCTCTGCTAACGAAATACGTCTCTCCACTGGCAGAAAACTTATCTTATCTTATCTTATCATTTACCTCCGGCGGCGGGAAATTTATATCCCCTGCCGGACAGCTTAAATCTGCTAACGAAATACGTCTCTCCGCTGGCGGAAAACTTATTTCCGGTGGCGGGAAATCTATATCCTCTGCCGGACAACTTATCGCTGCTGACGAAATACGTCTCTCCGCTTGCAGCAAACTTATCTGTGCTGACGAAATACGTCTCTTCGCTGGAGGAAAACTTATTTCCGGTGGCGGGAAATATATATTCCCTGCCGGACAACTTATCTCTGCTGACGAAATACGTCTCTACGCTGGCAGAAAACTTATTTCCGGTGCCGGGAAATATATCTGCTGGCGGAACACTTTTCTCCGCTGACAGACATTTTATCTCCGCTGACGAGCTACGTTTCTCCGCCGGCAGAAAACTGATCTCCGCTGGCAGAACATTTACCTCCGGCGGCGGGAAATCTATATCCCTTTCCGGACATCTTATCACGGCTGACAAAATACATCTCTCCGCTGGCGGAAAACTTATCTGCGGTGGCGGAAAATCTATATCCTCTGCCGGACAACTTATCTCTTCTGACGAAATACGTCTCTCCGCTTGCAGCAAACTTATCTCTGCTGACGAAATACGTCTCTGCGCTTGTAGAAAACTTATCTCCGGCGGCGAGAAATTTTTATCCCCAGCCTGACAACTTATCTCTTCAGACGAAATACGTCTCTCCGCTTGCAGCTAACTTATCTCTGCTGACGAAATACGTCTCTCCGCTTGCAGAAATCTTATCTCCGGCGGCGGGAAATTTATATCCCCTGACGGACAATTTATCCCCGCTGTCGAATTACGTTTCTCCGCCGGCAGAAAACTGATCTCCGCTGGCAGAACATTTACCTCCGGCGGCGAGAAATTTATATCCCCGGCCTGTCAACTTATCTCTGCTAACGAAATACGTCTCTCCACTGGCAGAAAACTTATCTCTGCTGACGAAATACATCTCTCCGCTTGCAGAAAACTTATCTCCGGCGGCGGGAAATTTATATCCCCTGACGGACAATTTATCCCCGCTGTCGAATTACGTTTCTCCGCCGGCAGAAAACTGATCTCCGCTGGCAGAACATTTACCTCCGGCGGCGAGAAATTTTTATCTCCGGCCTGACAACTTATCTCTGCCAACGAAATACGTCTCTCCACTGGCAGAAAACGTATCTCTGCTGACGAAATACGTCTCTCCGCTTGCAGAAAACTTATCTCCTGCGGCGAGAAATTTTTATCCCCAGCCTGACAACTTATCTCTGCTAACGAAATACGTCTCTCCACTGGCAGAAAACTTATCTCTGCTGACGAAATACATCTCTCCGCTTGCAAAAAAACTTCGTTCTCTTTCGTAGTGATCAGACGTGTTTTTGTTTTGCGCTCCGCATTTTTCCTTTTGTTTCGAATAAACAGCCGGAGTTTTCCTAATTAAATTATAAATATACTTTCTAACCAGACAACAATCTGGAAACCTATTCTTTTACGCGAGTGCATGCCTTTTTATTTGTGTTAAAATATTATTTAACTTTTTATTTTTCGGCGTCGGCTTGTGTTGTGTTGTGTTGTTGCAGTGAGTGAGTATTGCATTGCAGTCCGCTCTCGTCTGGTAGCTTTTGTTGTCTTATCACTCTCTCGCTATCACCTCAACCTCAATAACTGTTCTTTCTCTCTCGCCCTTTCAACTTTCTGAGCAATAGCGCTCTCTATCTAGTAGCTCTCGCTATAACCGCTCTCCACTCTGCTCTCTTTTTTCTTACCAATTCCGCTTTGAGCGTTGTCTGGCACATTGGTCTGATACCAATTTGTTTTGGAAATTTTTAATTTTTTTGATTTTAATAAAATATTTGAATAATAAAAAAAAAAATGGAATTCGCTGTGGTCTGCGCTAAAAAAACCTGCAAGAAGCAGATCACTCACGATCAGCCAAATGTCCCCTGCTGGCTCTGCGACAGCGTAGTCCACGCAAAATGCGCGGGATTTTCTGGCCTCGTGAGCGATGCCATAGCCAAACGTAATGGCTTGCATTACAGTTGCGAGGCATGCCGTGCGGTGGAGAAAGACATGGTGGCTTTCATGAGGCAGACGCGGAGTGGCTTTAAGGAGCTGACCGTTGGTTTTAAAAACCAGTACGATCGGCTCCTAGCCATGGAGGCTCAGTTTAGCGGTTTAAAGCTGCTGAATGAGTCTCCGAGGCGCAAAAAGGTCACTCCGCGGGACCTGCAAGTGCCAACCGTCACTCAGCCGTCCGCCGCCGAAAAATTGACTCCGACCACTCCAAGTGTACAGCAGTTGATCTCGTTTGCCACTCCAAAGGCAACGAAAGCTGCTGGCGATGCAGATTCGGTAGCCGAATTCATCGCCTCGGAGAATGTGCAGCCAAGTACGTCTGCTGCGTCCGTGTCCGTGGTGTCCGCAAGTTCACTAGTTGTCCCGTCTATCCCGATCCCACCAGTAAATAGACGTTCCGGACCTCCGGATATTGCCACCACAGGTACTAGACCTGCGGTGACTAAACCACTGGTGGGAGTCCCACCAAAACGACAAGTTTTTGTTTCACGGCTGGCCCCTGACCTCACATCTAATGATGTAACTGCTTTCATTCAAAGCAAAATAAAAGCCGTGGGTTTAAAGGTGGAGAAATTTAACTTCTCTTATGCCAGGGAGATAGCGTCGTTTAAGATAAGCATCTCCCCAACTCAATTTGACACCATTTGCTCCACCAAATTTTGGCCGGAGCATTTGGTGGTGAAGGAGTTTAAGGCTAAGAAGAAGAATAGGCCCCCCATATCGCTTCCAAATCTTTCCAGCGTGCCACCCTCAACCTCAACTTCCTCTTCCTCAACTTCCCGTCTTGCTCCAACCTTTGCAAAAAACTAACTTCTCTTTTAGTAACCTATCAGAATGTAAGAGGCTTGCGTAGTAAGCTCAGCATTCTTTTCCGGGATAGTGTTGCATTTGCTTCCCACGTTATTGTGTTTACTGAAACCTGGTTAAAGCCGGACATTCTTAGTTCCGAGGTTTTGGCAGGTCGGTACACAACTTTTAGAAAGGACCGTTCGTCTCGACGTGCAGGAGGGGTTCTAATTGCAGTGGACTCTTACTTCACGTCAGAACACTTCACAGTCCAAGTTCAACAGGAACTGGAATTCCTGTGTGTAAAACTGATTCTTCCCGCTTTCGCTATATTCATTACTTGCTCGTATATCCCACCTTCTTCGGATATTTCAATTTATGAGCAGCACTTGTCCGCTTTAACCGCTGTTGCTTCCTCGCTATCTGATAAAGATCGTATGATAGTTCTTGGTGACTTCAACTTGCCAGGAACTGTTTGGTCTTCGGTAAACGAGTCTAGTATCCTAGTGCCCATGTCACGACATGACTTTGTTGACGGCTTGCTTGACCTGTCCTTGTCTCAAGTCAATCATGTGAAAAATTCCTTGGGTCGATTGCTTGATCTATGCTTTGTATCGGATCCGACCATAGCGTTGTTAACCCGAGCCCTTCCGCTCACTATACCTGAAGACGCCTACCACCCTACTTTCGAGGTGTCGCTAGACATAGGACCAACTGTATTGGATCGGTCGAGTAGACTACCTGAACGTGTCCGCTGCTTTCGTAAAGCCGAGTTTGCGAAGCTTAATAACCTAATTAGGGATTTTGATTGGTCCGCTTTGTACTTGTGCACTGATGTCACAAAAGCCACAAACATTTTTTACAATGCTCTTGGCACATTTTTTGATTCTTGTGTCCCGCTTTCTTGTCCGATTAGATCTGGAAAACCCCCTTGGTTTACCAAAGAGTTATCCAGTCTAAAAAACTTAAAATCAAGACTTTATAAAAAATTTCAAGAAGTGGGTTCTCCTACTTCTCACTCTCGTTATGTAATAGCTCGGTCAAACTTTTCAGTTCTTAATGCTCAATGCTATAAGAACTACCTATCTCGTTGCAGGATACGTTTTTCTCAGGACCCTAAACAGTTTTACTGCTTCGTAAACAGTAAGCGTAGAACGTCCGCACACCCATCCTCGCTATCATTTTGTAATACGTCGGCAAATAATGATCAGGCAATTGCCGATCTTTTTGCCCAGTTTTTCCAAACTACCTATTCTGAGGAACGCTACTCTGGTCAACCGTACCCATACGGATTACCGAGGTCGAACGGCATTTTCAGTCCCTTGTTAAATGAGTATTCCCTACTTCAAGATCTTCGACTAGTTAAGCCGGTGTTTTCACCGGGTCCAGACGGGGTTCCAGGTTGTGTACTCAGGTACTGCGCCGAGGCTCTGTGTGGACCATTGCTTAAACTATTCACCATGTCCATTGATTCATCTTGCTTCCCCCCAATCTGGAAGGAATCGTTTATAATTCCTCTCCATAAAAAAGGTAGTAAGTCTGATGTAAAAAATTATAGAGGTATAGCAAAGTTATCCGCTATTCCCAAATTGTTTGAGAAGGTTTTAACTCCGCACTTGCAACATCTCTGCAAGTCACTTATATCTCCAACTCAGCATGGATTTATAAGGCGGCGATCAACCACCACGAACTTGTTAGAGTTTACCTCTTTCATTATTAAAGGCTTTCACGGTAACTTACAGACGGATGTTATTTACACCGACTTTAGTAAAGCATTCGACTCTGTAAACCATTCCCTTTTAGCACATAAACTTGACCTTTTAGGGTTTCCGCCCAACCTCCTGAGATGGATTTCTAGCTATCTTTGTTCTAGGTCTCAAAGAGTCCTCTTCAAAAACTCCCTCTCTTTACCAGTAAAGGTTTTTTCGGGAGTACCACAGGGCAGCCATCTAGGCCCCTTACTCTTCACACTCTTTATTAATGACTTGCCTTCAGTAATAACATACTCTCGAGTACTTATGTATGCGGATGATGTTAAACTCTGTGTCCAGTACAAGGACATTTCATTTCATTCTCGCTTGCAATCCGATCTCAATAGCTTTCAGTCATGGTGTTGTGCAAACTTGTTACACCTTAATGCCTCGAAATGCAAAGTTATGACATTTCATCGTTCTAACCCTTTGTTGGCTCCCTACACCCTATTTGGGGGTTCTCTTGAGAGAATTACCCTGGTGGATGATCTGGGTGTTATGTTAGATCCCAAGTTAAAGTTTTCCGAACACATTTCTACCATGGTAAATAAGGCCATGGGCGTGCTTGGGTTTATAAAGAGGTGGTCAAAGGAATTTGACGACCCCTATATAACAAAGACTCTCTATACCTCGCTTGTTCGTCCGATCTTAGAATACGGCTCCTGTGTATGGTGCCCTCAGTACAAAGTACACCAGGACCGTATAGAATCAGTACAGAAAAACTTTTTACTCTTTGCTCTGCGGGGCCTTAACTGGGATGCGGGTGTAAGACTCCCATCTTACTCTAGTAGACTATTATTAGTAAACCTCCCATCCTTAGTTAACCGTAGAAAAATGCTTGGTGTGATATTTATGCACAACTTGATCAGGGGTGACATAGACAGCCCTGATCTGTTGAGCCGCATAAACTTCACGATTCCTATTAGACTGACTAGAAACTTTATACCGTTGTTCCTTCCACTTTGTAGATCGAATTATTCCTTGCATGAACCGTTTAGGGTCTTATGCTCGGACTATAATTCCCTCTACCATATTATATCCTCCACTAATTCTCTTCCTCTTATTAAATTACTAATCCTTACACACCTTTCTAGTAATTAGTAATTGTAGTGGTATTTGTATTTTGTATTTTATTGCATGCTTAATTTCTTAATAAGTTTAGTGCTAATTTTCCTCGAAGGTTAGTCTAATATCTATCTTTCTTGCATGCTCGCGTTTGGTTCGGCTACGCACCGCGCGTCATGCGGCAGCGCCCCTCGGTCGGTTGGGCGGGAGGAGGGCTGCGTTTTGCCTGGGATCCGCGCGTAACAGCCTTCTGCTGGTGTCACACGGGCCACTTGACGGTGCAGTAATTGCATCGCCTCTTGTTAGATGCAGTCATTGCATGTCAACGTCCAATATATAAAACTTATCTCCGGCGGCGGGAAATTTATATCCCCTGACGGACAATTTATCCCCGCTGTCGAATTACGTTTCTCCGCCGGCAGAAAACTGATCTCCGCTGGCAGAACATTTACCTCCGGCGGCGAGAAATTTTTATCTCCGGCCTGACAACTTATCTCTGCCAACGAAATACGTCTCTCCACTGGCAGAAAACGTATCTCTGCTGACGAAATACGTCTCTCCGCTTGCAGAAAACTTATCTCCTGCGGCGAGAAATTTTTATCCCCAGCCTGACAACTTATCTCTGCTAACGAAATACGTCTCTCCACTGGCAGAAAACTTATCTCTGCTGACGAAATACATCTCTCCGCTTGCAGAAAACTTATCTCCTGCGGCGAGAAATTTTTATCCCCGGCCTGACAACTTATCTCTGCCAACGAAATACGTCTCTCCACTGGCAGAAAACGTATCTCTGCTGACGAAATACTTCTCTCCGCTTGTAGAATACATATCTCCGGCGGCAAGAAATTTATATCCCCAGCCTGACAACTTATCTATGCTAACGAAATACGTCTCTCCGCTGGAGGAAAACTTATTTCCGGTGGCGGGAAATATATGTAGGGTTGGCAGCCCTTTAATGAGTATCGATCTATCGCTAGGGATAGTCAAGGGTAGAGGAAGATATATCGATAGTAAGTAAGAGTTCGACTGCAGAAGCGAGCAGACGTGCGAAAAGAACTATGCTAAGAAACCTATTTGTAACCATTTATTAAAATAAATATAATACAACGACGTGTGGCGTATATTTGATGGAGTTTCTGGAGCGGATTCTTACTCACTTGTAGGGAGCCCACCAAGGATCCCTACATATATATCCCCTGCCGGACAACTTATCTCTGCTGACGAAATACGTCTCTCCGCTTGCTGAAAACTTATTTCTGCTGAAGAAATACGTCTCTCCGCTTGCAGAAAACTTATCTCCGGCGGCGAGAAATTTTTATCCCCGGCCTGACAACTGACAACTGACAACGAAATACGTCTCTCCGCTGGGGGAAAACTTATTTCCGGTGGCGGGAAATATATATTCCCTGCCGGAAAACTTATCTCTGCTGACGAAATACGTCTCTACGCTGGCAGAAAACTTATTTCCGGTGCCGAGAAATCTATATCCGCTTGCGGACAACTTATTTCCGCTGACAGACAATTTATCTCCGCTGACGAACTACGATTCTCCACTGGCAGCAATCTTATCTCCGACGGCAGGAAATTTACATCTCCTAACGGACAATTTATCCCCGCTGACGAATTACGTTTCTCCAACGGCAGAAAACTGATCTCCGCTGGCAGAACATTTACCTCCGGCGGCGGGAAATTTATATCCCCTGCCGGACAGCTTAAATCTGCTAACGAAATACGTCTCTCCGCTGGCGGAAAACTTATTTCCGGTGGCGGGAAATCTATATCCTCTGCCGGACAACTTATCGCTGCTGACGAAATACGTCTCTCCGCTTGCAGCAAACTTATCTGTGCTGACGAAATACGTCTCTCCGCTGGAGGAAAACTTATTTCCGGTGGCGGGAAATATATATTCCCTGCCGGACAACTTATCTCTGCTGACGAAATACGTCTCTACGCTGGCAGAAAACTTATTTCCGGTGCCGGGAAATCTATATCCGCTGGCGGACAACTTATCTCCGCTGGCGGACAATTTATCTCCGCTGACGAACTACGATTCTCCACTGGCAGAAATCTTATTTCCGGCGGCGGGAAATTTATATCCCCTGACGGACAATTTATCCCCGCTGACGAATTACGTTTCTCCGCCGGCAGAAAACTGATCTCCGCTGGCAGAACATTTACCTCCGGCGGCGAGAAATTTATATCCCCGGCCTGTCAACTTATCTCAGCTAACGAAATACGTCTCTCCACTGGCAGAAAACTTATCTCTGCTGACGAAATACATCTCTCCGCTTGCAGAAAACTTATCTCCTGCGGCGAGAAATTTTTATCCCCGGCCTGACAACTTATCTCTGCCAACGAAATACGTCACTCCACTGCAGAAAACGTATCTCTGCTGACGAAATACGTCTCTCCGCTTGCAGAAAACTTATCTCCGGCGGCGAGAAATTTATATCCCCGGCCTGTCAACTTATCTCTGCTAACGAAACACGTCTCTCCACTGGCAGAAAACTTATCTCTGCTGACGAAATACATCTCTCCGCTTGCAGAAAACTTATCTCCTGCGGCGAGAAATTTTTATCCCCAGCCTGACAACTTATCTCTGCTAACGAAATACGTTTCTCCGCTGGCGGAAAACTTATTTCCGGTGCCGGGAAATCTATATCCACTGCCGGACAACTTATCTCTGCTGACGAAATACGTCTCTCCGCTTGCAGCAAACTTATCTCTGCAGACGAAATACGTCTCTCCGCTTGCAGAAAACTTATCTCCGGCGGCGAGAAATTTATATCCCCGGCCTGTCAACTTATCTCTGCTAACGAAACACGTCTCTCCACTGGCAGAAAACTTATCTCTGCTGACGAAATACATCTCTCCGCTTGCAGAAAACTTATCTCCTGCGGCGAGAAATTTTTATCCCCAGCCTGACAACTTATCTCTGCTAACGAAATACGTCTCTCCGCTGGCGGAAAACTTATTTCCGGTGGCGGGAAATATATATCCTCTGCCGGACAACTTATCTCTGCCAACGAAATACGTCTCTCCACTGGCAGAAAACTTATCTCTGCTGACGAAATACATCTCTCCGCTTGCAGAAAGCTTATATCTCCTGCAGCGAGAAATTTTTATCCCCGGCCTGACAACTTATCTCTGCCAACGAAATACGTCTCTCCACTGCAGAAAACGTATCTCTGCTGACGAAATACGTCTCTCCGCTTGCAGAAAACTTATTTCCGGTGCCGGGAAATCTATATCCGCTGGCGGACAACTTATCTCCGCTGGCGGACAATTTATCTCCGCTGACGAACTACGATTCTCCACTGGCAGAAATCTTATTTCCGGCGGCGGGAAATTTATATCCCCTGACGGACAATTTATCCCCGCTGACGAATTACGTTTCTCCGCCGGCAGAAAACTGATCTCCGCTGGCAGAACATTTACCTCCGGCGGCGAGAAATTTATATCCCCTGCCGGACAGCTTAAATCTGCTAACGAAATACGTCTCTCCACTGCAGAAAACGTATCTCTGCTGACGAAATACGTCTCTCCGCTTGCAGAAAACTTATCGCCTGCGGCGAGAAATTTTTATCCCCAGCCTGACAACTTATCTCTGCTAACGAAATACGTCGCTCCGCTGGCGGGAAATATATATCCTCTGCCGGACAACTTATCTCTGCCAACGAAATACGTCTCTCCACTGGCAGAAAACTTATCTCTGCTGACGAAATACATCTCTCCGCTTGCAGAAAACTTATATCTCCTGCGGCGAGAAATTTTTATCCCCGGCCTGACAACTTATCTCTGCCAACGAAATACGTCTCTCCACTGCAGAAAACGTATCTCTGCTGACGAAATACGTCTCTCCACTTGCAGAAAACTTATCGCCTGCGGCGAGAAATTTTTATCCCCAGCCTGACAACTTATCTCTGTTAACGAAATACGTCTCTCCGCTGGCGGGAAATATATATCCTCTGCCGGACAACTTATCTCTGCCAACGAAATACGTCTCTCCGCTGGCGGAAAACTTATTTCCGGTGGCGGGAAATCTATATCCTCTGCCGGACAACTTATCTCTGCCAACGAAATACGTCTCTCCACTGGCAGAAAACTTATCTCTGCTGACGAAATACATCTCTCCGCTTGCAGAAAACTTATATCTCCTGCGGCGAGAAATTTTTATCCCCGGCCTGACAACTTATCTCTGCCAACGAAATACGTCTCTCCACTGCAGAAAACGTATCTCTGCTGACGAAATACGTCTCTCCGCTTGCAGAAAACTTATCGCCTGCGGCGAGAAATTTTTATCCCCAGCCTGACAACTTATCTCTGCCAACGAAATACGTCTCTCCACTGCAGAAAACGTATCTCTGCTGACGAAATACGTCCCTCCGCTTGCAGAAAACTTATCGCCTGCGGCGAGAAATTTTTATCCCCAGCCTGACAACTTATCTCTGCCAACGAAATACGTCTCTCCACTGCAGAAAACGTATCTCTGCTAACGAAATACGTCTCTCCGCTGGCGGGAAATATATATCCTCTGCCGGACAACTTATCTCTGCCAACGAAATACGTCTCTCCACTGGCAGAAAACATATCTCTGCTGACGAAATACATCTCTCCGCTTGCAGAAAACTTATATCTCCTGCGGCGAGAAATTTTTATCCCCGGCCTGACAACTTATCTCTGCCAACGAAATACGTCTCTCCACTGCAGAAAACGTATCTCTGCTGACGAAATACGTCTCTCCGCTTGCAGAAAACTTATCGCCTGCGGCGAGAAATTTTTATCCCCAGCCTGACAACTTATCTCTGCTAAAGAAATACGTCTCTCCGCTGGCGGAAAACTTATTTCCGGTGCCGGGAAATCTATATCCACTGCCGGACAAGTTATCTCTGCAGACGAAATACGTCTCTCCGCTTGCAGCAAACTTATCTCTGCTGACGAAATACGTCTCTCCGCTTGTAGAAAACATATCTCCGGCGGCGAGAAATTTATATCCCCGGCCTGACAACTTATCGCTAACGAAATACGTCTCTCCGCTGGCGGAAAACTTATTTCCGGTGGCGGGAAATATATATCCCCTGCCGGACAACTTATCTCTGCTGACGAAATACGTCTCTCCGCTTGCTGAAAACTTATTTCTGCTGAAGAAATACGTCTCTCCGCTTGCAGAAAACTTATCTCCGGCGGCGAGAAATTTTTATCCCCGGCCTGACAACTGACAACTGACAACGAAATACGTCTCTCCGCTGGGGGAAAACTTATTTCCGGTGGCGGGAAATATATATTCCCTGCCGGACAACTTATCTCTGCTGACGAAATACGTCTCTACGCTGGCAGAAAACTTATTTCCGGTGCCGAGAAATCTATATCCGCTTGCGGACAACTTATTTCCGCTGACAGACAATTTATTTCCGCTGACGAACTACGATTCTCCACTGGCAGCAATCTTATCTCCGACGGCAGGAAATTTACATCTCCTAACGGACAATTTATCCCCGCTGACGAATTACGTTTCTCCAATGGCAGAAAACTGATCTCCGCTGGCAGAACATCTACCTCCGGCGGCGGGAAATTTATATCCCCTGCCGGACAGCTTAAATCTGCTAACGAAATACGTCTCTCCGCTGGCGGAAAACTTATTTCCGGTGGCGGGAAATCTATATCCTCTGCCGGACAACTTATCGCTGCTGACGAAATACGTCTCTCCGCTTGCAGCAAACTTATCTGTGCTGACGAAATACGTCTCTCCGCTTGTAGAAAACATATCTCCGGCGGCGAGAAATTTATATCCCCGGCCTGACAACTTATCTATGCTAACGAAATACGTCTCTCCGCTGGAGGAAAACTTATTTCCGGTGGCGGGAAATATATATCCCCTGCCGGACAACTTATCTCTGCTGACGAAATACGTCTCTCCGCTTGCTGAAAACTTATTTCTGCTGAAGAAATACGTCTCTACGCTTGCAGAAAACTTATCTCCGGCGGCGAGAAATTTTTATCGCCGGCCTGACAACTGACAACTGACAACGAAATACGTCTCTCCGCTGGGGGAAAACTTATTTCCGGTGGCGGGAAATATATATTCCCTGCCGGACAACTTATCTCTGCTGACGAAATAAGTCTCTACGCTGGCAGAAAACTTATTTCCGGTGCCGGGAAATCTATATCCGCTGGCGGACAACTTATCTCCGCTGGCGGACAATTTATCTCCGCTGACGAACTACGATTCTCCACTGGCAGAAATCTTATCTCCGGCGGCGGAAAAATTTATATCCCCTGACGGACAATTTATCCCCGCTGACGAATTACGTTTCTCCGCCGGCAGAAAACTGATCTCCGCTGGCAGAACATTTACCTCCGGCGGCGAGAAATTTATATCCCCGGCCTGTCAACTTATCTCAGCTAACGAAATACGTCTCTCCACTGGCAGAAAACTTATCTCTGCTGACGAAATACATCTCTCCGCTTGCAGAAAACTTATCTCCTGCGGCGAGAAATTTTTATCCCCGGCCTGACAACTTATCTCTGCCAACGAAATACGTCTCTTCACTGCAGAAAACGTATCTCTGAAGACAAAATACATCTCTTCGCTGGCGGAAAACTTATCTGCGGTCGCGGAAATTTATATCCGCTGGCGGAAAACTTTTCTCCGATAACAGACATCTTATCTTCGCTGCCGGACTACTTATCTCTGCTGACGAACTAATTTTCTCCGCCGGCAGAATACTTATCTCCGCTGGCAGAACATTTACCTCCGTCGGCGGGAAATTTATATCCCCTGCCGGACAGCTTAAATCTGCTAACGAAATACGTCTCTCCGCTGGCGGAAAACTTATTTCCGGTGGCGGGAAATCTAAATCCCCTGCCGGACAACTTATCTCTGCTAACGAAATTCGTCTCTCCGCTTGCAGAAAACTTACCTTTGCTGACGAAATACGTCTCTCCGCTGGCGGAAAACTAATTTCCGGTGGCAGAAAATATATATCCCCTTCCGGACAACTTATCTCTGCTGACGAAATACGTCTCTCCGCTGGCAGTAAACTTATCTCCGGTGGCGGGAAATCTATATCCTCTGCCGGACAACTTATCTGTGCTGACGAAATACGTCTCTCCGCTTGCAGAAAACTTATCTTTGCTGACGAAATGCGTCTCTCCGCTGGCGGAAAACTAATTTCCGGTGGCGGAAAATATATATCCCCTTCCGGACAACTTATCTCTGCTGACGAAATACGTCTCTCCGCTGGCAGTAAACTTATCTCCGGTGGCGGGAAATCTATATCCTCTGCCGGACAACTTATCTCTGCTGACGAAATACGTCTCTCCGCTTGCAGAAAACTTATCTTTGCTGACGAAATACGTCTCTCCGCTGGCGGAAAACTAATTTCCGGTGGCGGGAAATATATATCCCCTGTCGGACAACTTATCTCCGCTAGCAGACAATTTATCTCCGCTGACGAACTACGATTCTCCGCTGGCAGAAAACGTATCTCCGTTGGCAGAACATTTACTTATGGAGGCGAGGAATTTATATCACCTGCCGGACATCTTATCTCTGAAGACAAAATACATCTCTTCGCTGGCGGAAAACTTATCTGCGGTCGCGGAAATTTATATCCGCTGGCGGAAAACTTTTCTCCGATAACAGACATCTTATCTTCGCTGCCGGACTACTTATCTCTGCTGACGAACTAATTTTCTCCGCCGGCAGAAAACTTATCTCCGCTGGCAGAACATTTACCTCCGTCGGCGGGAAATTATATCCCCTGCCGGACATCTTATCTCGGCTGAAAAAATACATCTCTCCGCTGGAGGAAAACTTATTTCCGGTGCCGGGAAATCTATACCCCCTTCCGGACAACTTATCTCTGCTGACGAAATACGTCTCTCCGCTGGCAGTAAACTTATCTCCGGTGGCGGGAAATCAATATCCTCTGCCGGACAACTTATCTCTGCTGACGAAATACGTCTCTCCGCTTGCAGAAAACTTATTTCCGGTACAGGGAAATCTATATCCGCTGCCGGACATTTTATCTCTGCTGACGAAATACGTCTCTCCGCTGGCGGAAAACTAATTTCCTGTGGCGGGAAATATATATCCCCTGCCGGACAACTTATCTCTGCTGACGAAATACGTCTCTCCGCTGGCAGTAAACTTATCTCCGGTGGCGGGAAATATATATCCCCTGCCGGACAACTTATCTCGGCTGACAAAATACATCTCTCCGCTGGAGGAAAACTTATTTCCGGTGGCGGGAAATCTATATCCCCTGCCGGACAACTTATCTCTGCTGACGAAATACGTCTCTCCGCTTGCAGAAAACTTATCTCTGCTGACGAAATACGTCTTTTCGCTGGCGGAAAACTAATTCCGGTGGCGGGAAATATATATCATCTGCCGGACAACTTATCTCTGCTGACGAAATACGTCTCTACGGTGGCAAAAAACTTATCTCCGGCGGCGGGAAATCTATACCCCTGCCGGACAACTTATCTCCGCAGACGAACTACGTTGCTCCGCTTGCAGAAAACTTATCTCTGCTGACGAAATACGTCTCTCCGCTGGCGGAAAACTAATTTCCGGTGGCGGGAAGTTTATATCCCCTGCCGGACAACTTATCTCTGCTGACGAAATACGTCTCTCCGCTTGCAGAAAACTTATCTCCGGCGGCGAGAAATTTATATCCCCGGCTTGACAACTTATCTCTGCCAACGAAATACGTCTCTCCGCTGGCGGAAAACTTATCTCCGGCGACGAGAAATCTATATTCCCTGCCAGACAACTTATGTCAGCTGACGAAATACCTCTCTCCGCTGGCGGAAAACTAATTTCCTGTGGCGGGAAGTTTATATCCCCTGCCGGACAACTTATCTCTGCTAACGAAATACCTCTCTCCGCTGGCGGAAAACTAATTTCCTGTGGCGGGAAGTTTATATCCCTTGCCGGACAACTTATCTCTGCTAACGAAATACGTGTCTCCGCTGGCGGAAAACTTATTTCCGGTGGCGGGAAATCTATATCCCCTGCCGGACAACTTATCTCTGCTGACGAAATACGTCTCTTCGCTTGCAGAAAATTTATCTTTGCTGACTAAATACGTCTCTCCGCTGGCGGAAAACTAATTTCCGGTGGCGGGAAATATATATCCCCTGCCGGACAACTTATCTCTGCTGACGAAATACGTCTCTCCGCTGGCAGTAAACTTATCTCCGGTGGCGGGAAATATATATCCCCTGCCGGACAACTTATCTCTGCTGACGAAATACGTCTCTCCGCTGGCAGTAAACTTATCTCCGGTGGCGGGAAATATATATCCCCTGCCGGACAACTTATCTCGGCTGACAAAATACATCTCTCCGCTGGAGGAAAACTTATTTCCGGTGGCGGGAAATCTATATCCCCTGCCGGACAACTTATCTCTGCTGACGAAATACGTCTCTCCGCTTGCAGAAAACTTATCTCTGCTGACGAAATACGTCTTTTCGCTGGCGGAAAACTAATTCCGGTGGCGGGAAATATATATCATCTGCCGGACAACTTATCTCTGCTGACGAAATACGTCTCTACGGTGGCAAAAAACTTATCTCCGGCGGCGGGAAATCTATACCCCTGCCGGACAACTTATCTCCGCAGACGAACTACGTTGCTCCGCTTGCAGAAAACTTATCTCTGCTGACGAAATACGTCTCTCCGCTGGCGGAAAACTAATTTCCGGTGGCGGGAAGTTTATATCCCCTGCCGGACAACTTATCTCTGCTGACGAAATACGTCTCTCCGCTTGCAGAAAACTTATCTCCGGCGGCGAGAAATTTATATCCCCGGCTTGACAACTTATCTCTGCCAACGAAATACGTCTCTCCGCTGGCGGAAAACTTATCTCCGGCGACGAGAAATCTATATTCCCTGCCAGACAACTTATGTCAGCTGACGAAATACCTCTCTCCGCTGGCGGAAAACTAATTTCCTGTGGCGGGAAGTTTATATCCCCTGCCGGACAACTTATCTCTGCTAACGAAATACCTCTCTCCGCTGGCGGAAAACTAATTTCCTGTGGCGGGAAGTTTATATCCCCTGCCGGACAACTTATCTCTGCTAACGAAATACGTGTCTCCGCTGGCGGAAAACTTATTTCCGGTGGCGGGAAATCTATATCCCCTGCCGGACAACTTATCTCTGCTGACGAAATACGTCTCTTCGCTTGCAGAAAATTTATCTTTGCTGACTAAATACGTCTCTCCGCTGGCGGAAAACTAATTTCCGGTGGCGGGAAATATATATCCCCTGCCGGACAACTTATCTCTGCTGACGAAATACGTCTCTCCGCTGGCAGTAAACTTATCTCCGGTGGCGGGAAATATATATCCCCTGCCGGACAACTTATCTCTGCTGACGAAATACGTCTCTCCGCTGGCAGTAAACTTATCTCCGGTGGCGGGAAATATATATCCCCTGCCGGACAACTTATCTCTGCTGACGAAATACGTCTCTCCGCGGGCAGTAAACTTATCTCAGGTAGCGGGAAATATATATCCCCTGCCGGACAACTTATCTCTGCTGGCAGACAGTTTATCTCCGCTAACGAACTACGATTCTCCGCTGGCAGAAATCTTATCTCCGGCGGCGGGAATTTTTTATATCCCCTGACGGACAATTTATCCCCGCTGACGAATTGCGTTTCTCCGCCGGCAGAAAACTTATCTCCGCTGGCAGAACATTGACTTATGGAGGCGAGGAATTTATATCACCTGCCGGACATCTCATCTCTGCTGACAAAATACATCTCTTCGCTGGCGGAAAACTTATCTGCGGTGGCGGAAATGTATATCCGCTGGCGGAAAACTTTTCTCCGATAACAGACATCTTATCTTCGCTGCCGGACAACTTATCTCTGCTGACGAACTACGTTTCTCCGCCGGCAGAAAACTTATCTCCGCTGGCAGAACATTTACCTCCGACGGCGGGAAATTTATATCCCCTGCCGGACATCTTATCTCGGCTGAAAAAATACATCTCTCCGCTGGAGGAAAACTTATTTCCGGTGGCGGGAAATCTATATCCCCTGCCGGACAACTTATCTCTGCTGACGAAATACGTCTCTCCGCATGCAGAAAACTTATCTCCGGCGGCGAGAAGTTTATATCCCCGTCCTGACAACTTATCTCTGCTAACGAACTACGTCTCTCCGCTGGCGGAAAACTCATCTACGGCTGCGGGAAATCTATAGACCCTGCCAGACAAATTATCTCTGCTGACAAAATACGTCTCTCCGCTTGCAGAAAACTTATCTCCGGCGGCGAGAAGTTTATATCCCCGTCCAGACAACTTATCTCTGCTAACGAACTACGTCTCTCCGCTGGCGGAAAACTCATCTACGGCTGCGGGAAATCTATAGACCCTGCCAGACAAATTATCTCTGCTGACAAAATACGTCTCTCCGCTGGCGGAAAACTTATTTCCGGTGCCGGGAAATCTATATCCCCTGCCAGACAACTTATCTCTGCTAACGAAATACGTCTCTCCGCTGGTGGAAAACTTATCTCCGGCGGCGAGTAATTTATATCCCCGGCCTGACAGCTTATCTCTGCTGACGAAATACGTCTCTACGCTGGCAGAAAAATTATCTCCGGCGGCGGGAAATCTATATCCCCTGCAAGACAACTTATCTCTGTTGACGAAATACGTCTCTCCGCTGGCGGAAAACTTATTTCCGGTGTCGGGAAATCTATACCCCCTGCCGGACAACTTATCTCTGCTGACGAAATACGTCTCTCCGCTTGCAGAAAACTTATCTCCGGCGGCGAGAAGTTTATATTCCCTGGCAGACAACTTATCTCTGCTGACGAAATACGGCTCTCCGCTGGCGGAAAACTTATTTCCGGTGCCCGGAAATCTTTATCTGCTGCCGGACATCTTATCTCTGCTAACAAAATTCGTCTCTCCGCTTGCAGAAAACTTATCTCCGGCGGCGAGAAATTTATATCCCCTGCCGGACATCTTATCTCGGCTGACAAAATACGTCTCTCCGCTTGCAGAAAACTTATGTCCGGCGGCGAGAAATTTATATCCCCTGCCGGACATCTCATCTCGGCTGACAAAATACGTCTCTCCGCTTGCAGAAAACTTATCTCCGGCGGCGAGAAATTTATATCCCCTGCCGGACATCTTATCTCGGCTGACAAAATACGTCTCTCCGCTTGCAGAAAACTTATCTCCGGCGGCGAGAAATTTATATCCCCTGCCGGACAACTTATCTCTGCTGACGAAATATGTCTCTCCGCTGGCAGAAAACTTATCTCCGGCGGCGGGAAATCTATATCCCCTGCCAGACAACTTATCTCTGCTAACGAAATACATCTCTCCGCTGGCGGAAAACGTATTTCCGGTGCCAGGAAATCTATATCCGCTGGCGGACAACTTATCTCCGCTGGCAGACAATTTATCTCCGCTGACGAAGTACGATTCTCTGCTGGCAGAAATCTTATCTCCGGCGGCGGGAATTTTTTATATCCCCTGACGGACAATTTATCCCCGCTGACGAATTACGTTTCTCCGCCGGCAGAAAACTTATCTCCGCTGGCAGAACATTTACTTATGGAAGCGAGAAATTTATATCACCTGCCGGACATCTTATCTCTGCTGACAAAATACATCTCTTCGCTGGCGGAAAACTTATCTGCGGGGGCGGAAATTTATATCCGCTGGCGGAAAACTTTTCTCCGATAACAGACATCTTATCTTCGCTGCCGGACAACTTATCTCTGCTGACGAACTACGTTTCTCCGCCGGCAGAAAACTTATCTCCGCTGGCAGAACATTTACCTCCGACGGCGGGAAATTTATATCCCCTGCCGGACATCTTATCTCGGCTGAAAAAATACATCTCTCCGCTGGAGGAAAACTTATTTCCGGTGGCGGGAAATCTATATCCCCTGCCGGACAACTTATCTCTGCTGACGAAATACGTCTCTCCGCTTGCAGAAAACTTATCTCCGGCGGCGAGAAGTTTATATCCCCGTCCTGACAACTTATCTCTGCTAACGAACTATGTCTCTCCGCTGGCGGAAAACTCATCTACGGCTGCGGGAAATCTATAGACCCTGCCAGACAAATTATCTCTGCTGACGAAATACGTCTCTCCGCTTGCAGAAATCTTATCTCCGGCGGCGAGAAGTAAATATCCCCGTCCTAACAACTTATCTCTGCTAACGAACTACGTCTCTCCGCTGGCGGAAAACTAATTTCCGGTGGCGGGAAATGTATATCCCCTTCCGGACAATTTATCTCTGCTGTCGAAATACGTCTCTCCGCTGGCAGTAAACTTATCTCCGGTGGCGGGAAATATATATCCCCTGCCGGACAACTTATCTCTGCTGACAAAATAAGTCTCTCCGCTGGCGGAAAACTTATCTACGCAGACGACCTACGTTTCTCCGCCGGCAAAAAACTTATCTCCGCTGGCAAAACATTTACTTCTTATCTCGGCAAACAAAATACATCTCTCCGCTGGCGGAAAACTTATTTCCGGTGACGAACTACGATTATCCGCTGGCAGAAATCTTATCTCCGGCGGCGGGAAATTTATATCCCCTGACGGACAATTTATCCCCGCTGACGAACTACGTTTCTCCTCTGGCAGAAAACTTATTTCCGGTGGCAGACAATTTATCTCCGCTGACGAACTACGTTTCTCCTCTGGCAGAAAACTTATCTCCAGAGGGGGATATTTATAACCCTTGCCGGACATCTTATCTCTGCTGACAAAATACATCTCTCCGCTGGCGGTAAAAATATTCTGCGGTGGAGGGAAATTTACATCCGCTGACGAGCTACGTTTCTCCTCTGGCAGAAAACTTATCTCCAGAGGGGGAAATTTATATCCCCTGCCGGACATCTTATCTCTGCTGCCAAATACGTCTCTCCGCTGGCGGAAAACATATTTCCGGTGGCGGGAAATTTATATCCGCTGGCGGAAAACTTATCTCTGCTAACGAAATACGTATCTCCGCTGGCGGAAAACTTATTTCCGGTGGCGGGAAATTAATATCCCCTGCCGGACAACTTATCTCTGCTGTCGAAATACTATTCTCCGCCGGCAGAAAACTTATTTCCGGTGGCGGGAAATCTATATCCCCTGCCGGACAACTTATCTCTGCTGACGAAATAAGTCTCTCCGGCGAACAACTTATCGCCGCTGGCAGACAATTTATCTCCGCTGACGAACTTCGTTCCTCCGCTGGCAGAAAACTTATCTCCGCTGGCAGAACATGTACTTCCGGTGGCGGGAAATTTATATCCCCTGCCGGACAACTTATCTCTGCTGACGAAATACGTCTTTCCGCTGGCGGAAAATTTATCTCCGGTGACGAACTACGATTATCCGCTGGCAGAAATCTTATCTCCGGCGGCGGGAAATTTATATCCCCTGACGGACAATTTATCCCCGCTGACGAACTACGTTTCTCCTCTGGCAGAAAACTTATCTCCAGAGGGGGAAATTTATAACCCTTGCCGGACAACTTATATCTGCTGACGAAATACGTCTCTCCGCTGGCGGAAAACTTATTTCCGGTGGCGGGAAATCCATATCCCCTGCCAGACAAATTATCTCTCCTGACGAAATACGTCTTTCCGCTGGCGGAAAACTTATTTCCGGTGGCGGAAAATCTATATCCGCTGGCGGACAACTTATCTCCGCTGGCAGACAATTTATCTCCGCTGACGAACTACGATTATCCGCTGGCAGAAATCTTATCTCCGGCGTCGGGAAATTTATATCCCCTGACGGACAATTTATCCCCGCTGACGAACTACGTTTCTCCTCTGGCAGAAAACTTATTTCCGGTGGCAGACAATTTATCTCCGCTGACGAACTACGTTTCTCCTCTGGCAGAAAACTTATAACCCTTGCCGGACAACTTATCTCTGCTGACGAAATACGTCTCTCCGGCGAACAACTTATCGCCGCTGGCAGAAATCTTATCTCCGGCGTCGGGAAATTTATATCCCCTGACGGACAATTTATCCCCGCTGACGAACTACGTTTCTCCTCTGGCAGAAAACTTATTTCCGGTGGCAGACAATTTATCTCCGCTGACGAACTACGTTTCTCCTCTGGCAGAAAACTTATAACCCTTGCCGGACAACTTATCTCCGCTGACGAACTACGTTCCTGCGAACTTATCTCCGCTGGCAGAACATGTACTTCCGGTGGCGGGAAATTTATATCCCCTGCCGGACAACTTATCTCTGCTGACGAAATACGTCTCTCCGCTGGCGGAAAACTTGTTTCCGGTGGCGGGTAATCTATATCCGCTGAGGGACAACTTATCTAAGCTGGCAGACAATTTATCTCCGGCGGCGGGAAATTTATATCCCCAGACGGACAATTTATCCCCGCAGACGAATTACGTTTCTCCGCTGGCGTAAAACTTATTTCCGGTGGCAGATATTTTATATCCGCTGACGAACTACGTTTCTCCTCTGGCAGAAAACTTATCTCCAGAGGGGGATATTTATAACCCTTGCCGGACATCTTATCTCTGCTGACAAAATACATCTCTCCGCTGGCGGTAAAAATATTCTGCGGTGGAGGGAAATTTATATCCGCTGACGAACTACGTTTCTCCTCTGGCAGAAAACTTATCTCCAGAGGGGGAAATTTATATCCCCTGCCTATCTCTCCGCTGGCGGTAAACATATTTCCGGTGGCGGGAAATTTATATCCGCTGGCGGAAAACTTATCTCTGCTAACGAAATACGTATCTCCGCTGGCGGAAAACTTATTTCCGGTGGCGGGAAATCTATATCCCCTGCCGGACAACTTATCTCTGCTGACGAAATAAGTCTCTCCGGCGAACAACTTATCGCCGCTGGCAGACAATTTATCTCCGCTGACGAAATACGTTCCTCCGCTGCGAGAAAACTTATCTCCGCTGGCAGAACATGTACTTCCGGTGGCGGGAAATTTATATCCCCTGCCGGACAACTTATCTCTGCTGACGAAATACGTCTTTCCGCTGGCGGAAAAGTTATTTCCGGAGGCGGGAAATCTATATCCCCTGCCGGACAACTTATCTCTGCTGATGAAATACGTCTCTCCGCTGGCGGAAAACTTATTTCCGGTGGCAGACAATTTATCTCCGGTGGCGAACTACGATTATCCGCTGGCAGAAATCTTATCTCCGGCGGCGGTAAATTTATATCCCCTGACGGACAATTTATCCCCGCTGACGAACTACGTTTCTCCTCTGGCAGAAAACTTATCTCCAGAGGGGGAAATTTATAACCCTTGCCGGACAACTTATATCTGCTGACGAAATACGTCTCTCCGCTGGCGGAAAACTTATTTCCGGTGGCGGGAAATCCATATCCCCTGCCAGACAAATTATCTCTCCTGACGAAATACGTCTCTCCGCTGGCGGAAAACTTATTTCCGGTGGCGGGAAATCTATATCCGCTGGCGGACAACTTATCTCCGCTGGCAGACAATTTATCTCCGCTGACGAACTACGATTATCCGATGGCAGAAATCTTATCTCCGGCATCGGGAAATTTATATCCCCTGACGGACAATTTATCCCCGCTGACGAACTACGTTTCTCCTCTGGCAGAAAACTTATCTCCACTGAGGGAAATTTATAACCCTTGCCGGACAACTTATCTCTGCTGACGAAATACGTCTCTCCGGCGAACAACTTATCGCCGCTGGCAGACAATTTATCTCCGCTGACGAACTACGTTCCTGCGCTGCCAGAAAACTTGTCTCCGCTGGCAGAACATGTACTTCCGGTGGCGGGAAATTTATGTGGGAGGACTTATACATATGCGCGTATAATCCTCCCGGTTGTATCGAGTTTGAGGCTACTTTCTCGCAATAATTGTTGTCGACGGATTCATTAAGAAATCAAACCTTTATTTCGTTCATTCGTCTTGTATTTAATTTACACAGTGTTTTATAATTTTCTCTTCTCTCGCTTTCGTTTAATTCGCGCACCGAGAACACAACCTCTCTCCCTCGTAGCTCAAACTCTTCTCTTTTCGATTACTCGATCTTAGTTTCTATTCGATTATTTCCTCTCTCTATGTTAATGGTACTCCCGTTACTGCCTTTCCTACATTCGGCCATCCGACATCCTCATTCGTCCCGAATGATGGATACCACTTTTTCATGTGCTCTGCCACTGTGTTAGTCCGGTTAGGTCCCTCTTCCTCTCCTACTTTTTCGACTAAATATCTACCATGCCTCAATTTGCGGACTATTTTATAAGGTCCTAAATATTTTTTCCTTAACTTCAAACCCGCTCCAAACTGCGTTCTTTTGATGGCAACCAATTCATCCACCTCATACTCGCGCTCCTCTCTCCTATTCCTGTTATACGTTCTACTATTTTCTTCTTGCATTTTAGCTATGTTTCCTTTCACTGTCTTTCGTATCTCTTCTTTTTCACTCTGTAGCTCGGCTAGCAACTCTTCTTCCAACATGTCCTTCAACTCAATATCATACCCTATTCTCATATCGATGCCTGTCAGGATCTTAAATGGCGACACTTTCGTACTTCTCGGGGGTGACGAATTTATGAATTGCTGTACTCTACTGACATTCTTATACCATGCCTTAGGATCTTCCGCACACAATTTTGTTAACAACGAGATGATCGTCCGATTTAGACGCTCCACTTGCCCGTTTCCCCTCGGCACTCCCGAGATGTTTGAAGTAAAAGCAGTACCGCGGTCAGTAACGACCCGCCTTGGATTTCCAAACAACTCTGATTGCCTTTGAAACTTGTCAACCACTTCTTCTGCACCAGTGCTCTTCGTCGGATACAACCACACATATTTCGAGAAAGCATTTACTACTACCAAAATATGATTGTACCGTTCTTTCGTTAACTCCATAGGGCCTATATGATCAACATGAAAAGTATTCAACGGTTCGTCACCCTTATCAATAAAATTCAGAAATCTTTTTTTCTACCATGTTTCGACTCGCTGACAATACATTCCAAGCACGACCTAACAATTACTTCTACTTTACTCGGCAAACTCGGTATATAATAATCTCTCTGTACTAGATCAGTAGCCTTTTTTACCCCAAAATGCCCTTGGCGATGGGCCATTGGAATAATTTCCCTTTCCATGCTGGATGGTATCACAATGAGCTCCTTAGTAGGATCTTTATGCAAAATACCATGCTGCACGTAAAAGTCATCGTATGTTCCTTGTTCTAACACCTTAACTATTACGCTTGTCCATTCATCTAGTTTTTGTGCAGTTTGTATTTTAATCCTAATCGTATCTTCCAATAGAAGACAATGTACTCTGCTTAAAGCATCGACGTGTTTCATTCTGACGCCCGACCGATGTTCAATATCAAACTCAAAATCTTGCAAAAATATTGCCCAGCGGGCTACCCTTAAGGGAACTTCTCGTTTTTTCATCGTCATTGCAAAAGCGTTGCAATCTGTAACGATCTTTATCTTCATCCCCAATACGTATACTCTCCATTTCTTCAATGCTTGGATTATAGCCAGGACCTCCAACTCATATGAATGATATTTCTCTTCAGTTGGCGTAGTCTTCCTACTCATATACTCTACTGGGTGAAACTGTTGATCCTCTGAGCTTCTTTGCAACAAAATGGCTAGATAACCAAATTTACTAGCATCACAATGGATTTCTGTAACTCTCTTTGGATTGAAAAGTAGCAAAACCGGTGGATTGGTTAATCGAAGCTTTAGCTGTTCAAACGAGGCCAGTTCTTCCATCCCCATCTTAAAAGAAACCTCCTTTTTCAATAGATTTGTAAGTGGTTTAGCAATCGTGGCGAAATCCTTCACGAACCTACGGAAATATGATGTGAGACCCAAATATCGTTGGACTCCCTTTCTATCTCGTGGAACTGGAAAATTCTCAACTGCTCCCGTTTTCTCTCTTGACGGTATAATCGTCCCGTCTTCTATAATGTACCCAAGGAAAATGACTCTGCGCTGTAAAAACTGACACTTACTCCATTTCATTTTCAACCCTGACGCCTCTGCCAAGCTCAAAACTCTCTTCAGTTTATTGATTCCTTCTAACTCACTCTCAGCTGGTATAATAATGTCATCCATATACAATATCAAAACGCCTTCGCTAATAAGTGGCCTCAGCACCGCGAATATATAGCGCGTGAACACCGCTGCCGAATTGTTAATCCCAAATGGTACAAAATTAAACTCGTATTGGCCGTTCTGGGTGACAAACGACGTAAATTTCCTCGAGTTCTCCTCTACTGGGACTTGAAAGTATCCGTCACACAAATCGAGTGTTGTGAATATCTTTCCTCTTTGCAATTTATGTAACACATCATCGATAACTGCTGTCGGAAAATTATCTCGTATAATCTTCTGGTTGAGCTTCCTATAGTCACAACATAACCTTTTCTTACCGTCTTTCTTCGGAACTAGCACAATAGGCGAAGAGTATTCCGAAACACTGTGTCGAATGATTCCTTTCTCCAACCATTCCTTAATTTGCTGATCTACCCTTTCTTGGTCGTCATGAGGCAACCGTCTCGGTCTCTGATATACTGGCACTTCGTCCATGAGTATAATCTTCATTTCCACTGGACAATTAGTCGACTTTACTGGATTATACTGGGTAATCATATCCTTCACTATTCCCTTCGTCATAACACTCAAATGCGAAAGATCGACCTCTGACGAAAAATCTTCTATCTCTTTTATCGTCATTATCTGCTCGAATGCTTCTTTTAACTCTGCTACGCGATTCGCCGGTGAAACATCGATAGAGCTCTTAATATCACTATAATGAGCAATACTGGTTTGAGCGCTATCCTCTATCTCGGATCTCTTTTCATTATCCCTCACCTCTTCAACCTTATGAAAAACTACTCCTTTTTTCCCAAGTGTAACGCTCACTACCTCTAATACGTCACTACCGATTACCGCGCTATACAAAGTGTCTCTATCTTTGACCACATGAAAACACATCTCAATCGGGATGCCATCTAGCTCAGTATCAACAAGGAAAAATCCGAGGGTACCAATTCTTTTTCCTCCGATTCCAACTAATTCTTTCACTTGCGCCCTTAATGGAACTGGGTACGCTCGCTTATATGCACTCTCACTCATAGTGCATATGTCGCTACCGGAATCAAAAAGCGACGATATCACTTCATTACCGAACCGAACATCCTTAAAAACCCGATTATACATTCTCTGGACTAGCTGTTGTGGCTTTGATATCTCCTTTATATCCTTCTTTTGGACTTTACACTGATTTGCTTTATGTCCCAACTGTTCGCATTTGAAACATTTTATATCCTTCTCCACGCAATCTTTAGCCAAATGATTTTTCCCTCCACACTTGAAACATCTAGGTTCAACTGCCCTGATATTCTGTTCCTTCTTCTCGAACTTCATCTTTAATCTTGACTCCAGATTCGACGATGTTTTCTCGTATATCTTCATTTTGTCTCTTAACTCTTTAAAATCCTTGGCCTGATATAACACGCTCCTGTTCTGATTTGTATCAGGTATACCTTCTATTATGTATTCTATGACGCTATCTTCATCTAAATTACTCTTTTTGGCCAGACTCTTCATTTGATAAAAATATTCTACCAAACTTTCATTCGGCTTCTTCTTCCTATTCTCGAGTTGCTTGTGTACTTGCTTTGCCGACAGTTTCTCTGTAAACTCTTACTCTAAAGCTTCTTTAAGTGTATCCCAATTAGTAAGACCATCTTGACTGTTTACAAACAACTTCGCAGCTCCTTTCAGCAATTGCCTACCATATACGAACTTTTGCAGCGCGTTCCACTGTACTGTCTCTGCTGTGCTCTCAAAATCTGTAAGCCAATCGTTAATATCTTTATGCTGGCTGCCATCAAACTCAACTAAAGAATCACGAATATCTTTCAATGTAAACGCCATTTTACTTGGAGCTTCTAATTGTTCACTCTGGATATTCAAACTAAAATCTGTTGTATCCTCCGACCCGAAATATGATATTAGTCTGTCTTGTAACTCTGCTTTGTTCCCCTTAGTTTTCAGCTTCAACTCTTTTAACTTTTCTTTTAGCTCGACTACGGTGAGTTGTGTGATCTCGTTGTGCAACATTAGTATTGTAATTAATATGATATAAACTTAAAATAATGTTTAAGAATTTTGATTAATGTTTACGAATAATATGTTCTATCTCACTCTTTAAATTTCTTATACTTTATCTCTGTTACTCTTACTCTGCTGTCTCTCTTTGACATCTGTCGCTATTACGCTAATTGTTTCTTACGTCGTTTCTTTGCTCTGCACCCATACACACGTCTGATGGATAACGCCGTCGTCTGTGTATGTGGCTGCCGCACTCGGGACTTTGATTTTCTTCTTTTCCTCTGCTCTCGATCGTCTCGTCACGCCTTGTTCCTATCTGCTGGTTAATGCCGTCGTCGTTGTGTGTGAAGCCCGCTCTCTGGATTCTGATGTTCTCTGCTCTTTCTGGACCCTCTCGTCGCGTTCTGCACCCATACACACATCTGATGAATATTGTCGTCGCCTGTGTATGTGAATGCCGCTCTCTGGATTCTGTTGTTGTTGTTACTCCTTGCTTCTCTGTATCTCTCTCTAACAGTTCGACATCGAAGTTTTCAACTCTCTTTTATGCACTCTCTGTGTGCCTCTTTTCCATCTGTTCCACTGCCTCTCTCACAGTTTCACATAATTTTCTCGTCTCTTGTGCACTATTTATGTGCTTCTTCTCGAATTTTCGTTGTCCTCTGTGGTTCTACCGTCGCTCAGACATGCACGAACTTAACGGATAATGCCGTAACTGCTCTTCTGCTTGCCTTTGCTGTCATACTCTGTCTCACTTGCTCTCGTGAAATTTAGGCCTGTCGTGACATAGCCATTTCTGTGTGTGCTGCTCAATGTGCTGTCTCGTTCTCTCCTTTGCAGAAATTTCTAGACGTTCAAAATTCTGCTTCTCCTGAGTGTTTTATGTTTTGTGGCTATTATTTCCTCTCTCTATGTTAATGGTACTCCCGTTACTGCCTTTCCTACATTTATATCCCCTGCCGGACAACTTATCTCTGCAGATGAAATACGTCTCTCCGCTGGCGAAAAACTTGTTTCCGGTGGCGGGAAATCTATATCCGCTGAGGGACAACTTATCTCCGCTGGCAGACAATTTATCTCCGGCGGCGGGAAATTTATATCCCCAGACGGACAATTTATCCCCGCAGACGAATTACGTTTCTCCGCTGGCGTAAAACTTATTTCCGGTGGCAGATATTTTATATCCGCTGACGAACTACGTTTCTCCTCTGGCAGAAAACTTATCTCCAGAGGGGGAAATTTATATCCCCTGCCGGACATCTTATCTCTGCTGACAAAATACGTCTCTCCGCTGGCGGAAAACTTATTTCCGGTGGCGGGAAATTTATATCCGCTGGCGGAAAACTTATCTCTGCTAACGAAATACGTATCTCCGCTGGCGGAAAACTTATTTCCGGTGGCGGGAAATTAATATCCCCTGCCGGACAACTTATCTCTGCTGACGAAATACGATTCTCCGCCGGCAGAAAACTTATTTCCGGTGGCGGGAAATCTATATCCCCTGCCGGACAACTCATCTCTGCTGATGAAATACGTCTCTCCGCTGGCGGAAAACTTGTTTCCGGTGGCGTGAAATCTATATCCGCTGACGGACAACTTATCTCCGCTGGCAGACAATTTATCTCCGGCGGCGGGAAATTTATATCCCCAGACGGACAATTTATCCCCGCAGACGAATTACGTTTCTCCGCTGGCGTAAAACTTATTTCTGGTGGCAGATAATTTATATCCGCTGACGAACTACGTTTCTCCTCTGGCAGAAAACTTATAACCCTTGCCGGACAACTTATCTCTGCTGACGATATACGTCTCTCCGGCGAACAACTTATCGCCGCTGGCAGACAATTTATCTCCGCTGACGAACTACGTTCCTGCGCTACCAGAAAACTTATCTCCGCCGGCAGAACATGTACTTCCGGTGGCGGGAAATTTATATCCCCTGGCGGACAACTTATCTCTGCTGACGAAATACGTCTCTCCGCTGGCGGAAAACTTGTTTCCGGTGGCGGGAAATCTATATCCGCTGAGGGACAACTTATCTCCGCTGGCAGACAATTTATCTCCGGCGGCGGGAAATTTATATCCCCAGACGGACAATTTATCCCCGCAGACGAATTACGTTTCTCCGCTGGCGTAAAACTTATTTCCGGTGGCAGATCATTTATATCCGCTGACGAACTACGTTTCTCCTCTGGCAGAAAACTTATCTCCAGAGGGGGAAATTTATAACCCTTGCCGGACCACTTATTTCTGCTGACGAAATACGTCTCTCCGCTTGCGGAAAAGTTATTTCCGGTGGCGGGAAATCCATATCCCCTGCTAGACAAATTATCTCTCCTGACGAAATACGTCTCTCCGCTGGCGGAAAGCTTATTTCCGGTGGCGGGAAATCTATATCCGCTGGCAGAAAACTTATCTCCGCTGGCAGACAATTTATCTCCAGAGGGGGAAATTTATATCCCCTGCCGGACAACTTATCTCTGCTGACGAAATACGTCTTTCCGCTGGCGGAAAAGTTATTTCCGGAGGCGGGAAATCTATATGCCCTGCCGGACAACTTATCTCTGCTGATGAAATACGTCTCTCCGCTGGCGGAAAACTTATTTCCGGTGGCAGACAATTTATCGCCGCTGACGAAGTACGCTTCTCCTCTGGCAGAAAACTTATCTCCAGAGGGGAAAATTTATATCCCCTGCCGTACAACTTATCTCTGCTGACGAAATACGTTTCTCCGCTGGCGGTAAAAATATTCTGCGGTGGCGGGAAATTTATATCCGCTGACGAACTACGTTTCTCCTCTGGCAGAAAACTTATCTCCACAGGGGGAAATTTATAACCCTTGCCGGACCACTTATTTCTGCTGACGAAATACGTCTCTCCGCTTGCGGAAAAGTTATTTCCGGTGGCGAAATATCTATATCACCTGCCGGAAAACTTATCTCTGCTGACGAACTACGTTTCTTCGCCGGCAGAAAACTTATCTCCGCTGGCAGAACATGTACTTCCGGTGGCGAGGAATTTATATCCCCTACCGGACATCTTATCTCTGCTGAAAAAATACATCTCTCCGCTGGCGGTAACAATATTCTGCGGTGGCGGGAAATTTATATCCGCTGACGAACTACGTTTCTCCACTGGCAGAAAATTAATCTCCGCTGGCAGAAAATTTACCTCCGGCGGCGGGAAATTTATGTCTCCTGCGGACAACTTATCTCTGCTGACAAAAAACGTCTCTCCGCTGGCGGAAAACTTATCTCTGGTGGCGGGAAACGTATATCCTCTGACTGACAATTTATCCCCGCTGACGAATTACGTTTCTCCACCGGCAGAGCACTTATCTCCGCTGGCAGAACATTTACTTCCGGCGGCGAGGAATTTATATCCCCTACCGGACATCTTATCTTTGCTGACAAAATACGTCTCTCCGCTGGCGGAAAACTTATTTTCGGTGGCAGACAATTTATCTCCGCTGACGAACTACGATTATCCGCTGGCAGAAATCTTATCTCCGGCGGCGGGAAATTTATATCCCCTGACGGACAATTTATCCCCGCTGACGAACTACGTTTCTCCTTTGGCAGAAAACTTATCTCCAGAGGGGGAAATTTATAACCCTTGCCGGACAACTTATCTCTGCTGACGAAATACGTCTCTCCGCTGGCGGAAAACTTATTTCCGGTGCCGGGAAATCTATATCCCCTGCCAGACAACTTATCTCTGCTTACGAAATACGTCTCTCCGCTGGCGGAAAACATAATTGTGGTGGCGGGAAATCTATATCCCCTGCCAGACAACTTATCTCCGCTGGCGGAAAATTTACCACCGCTGGCAGTAAACTTATCTCCGGCGGCGAGAAATTTATATCCCATGCCGGACATCTTATCTCTGCTGGCTTTATATCCGCTGGCGGAAAACTTTTCTCCGCTGACAGACATCTTATCTCCGCTGCCGGACAACTTATCTCTGCTGACAAAATACGTCTCTCCGCTGTCGGAAAGCTTATCTCCGGTGGCGGGAAATTTATATCCGCTGGCGAAAAATTTACCTCCGCAGTAAACTTATCTCCGGCGGCGAGAAATTTATATCCCATGCCGGACATCTTATCTCTGCTGGCTTTATATCCGCTGGCGGAAAACTTTTCTCCGATGACGAACTACGTTTCTCCACTGGCAGAAAACTTATCTCCGCTGGCAGAACATTTACTTCCGGCGGCGAGGAATTTATATCCCCTGCCGGACATCTTATCACTGCTGGCTTTACATCCGCTGGCGGAAAACTTTTCTCCGCTGACAAAATACGTCTCTCCACTAGCAGAAATCTTATCTCCGGCGGCGGGAAATTTACATCCCCTGACGGACAATTTATCCCCGCTGATGAATTACGTTTCTCCACTGGCAGAAAATTAAGCTCCGCTGGCAGAAAATTTACCTCCGGCGGCGGGAAATTTATATCTCCTTCGGATAACTTATCTCTGCTGACAAAAAACGTCTCTCCGCTGGCGGAAAACTTATCTCCTTTGGCGGGAAACGTATATCCTCTGACGGACAATTTATCCCCGCTGACGAATTACGTTTCTCCACCGGCAGAGCACTTATCTCTGCTTACGAAATACGTCTCTCCGCTGGCGGAAAACTTATTTCCGGTGCCGGGAAATCTATATCCCCTGCCAGACAACTTATCTCTGCTTACGAAATACGTCTCTCCGCTGGCGGAAAACTTATTTCCGGTGGCGGGAAATATATATATCCCCTGCCGGACAACTTATCTCTGCTGACGAAATACGTCTCTACGCTGGCAGAAAATTTATCTCCGGCGGCGGGAAATCTATATCCCCTGCCAGACAACTTATCTCTGCTTACGAAATACGTCTCTCCGCTGGCGGAAAACTTATTTCCGGTGCCGGGAAATCTATATCCCCTGCCAGACAACTTATCTCTGCTTACGAAATACGTCTCTCCGCTGGCGGAAAACTTATTTCCGGTGCCGGGAAATCTATATCCCCTGCCAGACAACTTATCTCTGCTTACAAAATACGTCTCTCCGCTGGCGGAAAACTTATTTCCGGTGGCGGGAAATATATATATCCCCTGCCGGACAACTTATCTCTGCTGACAAAATACGTCTCTACGCTGGCAGAAAATTTATCTCCGGCGGCGGGAAATCTATATCCCCTGCCAGACAACTTATCTCTGCTTACGAAATACGTCTCTCCGCTGGCGGAAAACTTATTTCCGGTGCCGGGAAATCTATATCCCCTGCCAGACAACTTAACTCTGCTTACGAAATACGTCTCTCCGCTGGCGGAAAACTTATTTCCGGTGGCGGGAAACTTATATCCGCTGCCGGACAACTTATCTCTGCTGACGAAATATATCTCTCCGCTGGCAGAAAACTTATCTCCGGCGGCGGGAAATTTATATCCCCTGCCAGACAACTTATCTCTGCTTACGAAATACGTCTCTCCGCTCAGCATCGGCGAACCCTTTTACTGGCTCTCCAGACTTTTGGTAGATGATGCTCATATCCATTGTGCCTCGTAAATAGCGCAACACATGCTTAGCTGCAGTTTCGAGCTCCACATGAGGGTCTTGGTTTCGCTGTGATAGTTTGCTCACAGCATGAAGAATGTCGGGCCGGCTCAAAACTGCTAAGTACATGAGCGAACCAATTAGTGATTGATAATATTTATTTACCTTTACACATTCTTCATCTTTACAACCAACGTGAAAACCTGGGTCAAGTGGTGTTGCGACTGGACGGCAATCCTGCATACCGAAAGTATTCAAACGCTTTCAATATACCTCTTCTGGCATAACTTGACGGCGCCTTGTTTGCCTTCTCGATGAATTTCCATGCCTAGGAAAAAGTTGAGCTGACCTCCATCTTTCATCTCAAATACGGATGCGATATTTTGCTTGATCGCGCTGACGTCCATCTCTTTCGGACAGATGATTATCAGGTCGTCGACGTAAACGGCTATATAACTGAAGCCTTGTTGATGCTGTTTGACGTATAGACATGGCTCGTGTTGAGTTTTTTTAAAGCCCATGTTAACCAGCACCTCGTTCAATGTGTCATTCCAGACACGTCCAGACTGCTTCAACCCATAGATAGCCTTTTGAAGTTTGAGTACCTTGTGGGGGTTCTGCTCATCTATAAAGCCTACGGGTTGCTTCATATAGACGACTTCTTGGAGTTTACCGTTGAGATACGCGTTAGAGATATCCACCTGATGCATGTGTAACTGCTTTTCTGCAGCAATCGCTAATAACATTCGGATTGTCTCATAACGTATCACTGGAGAATATGTCTCCCAGTAGTTTACGCCAAACTGCTGGCCACATCCTTGTGCCACAAGTCTCGACTTAAACCTTTCAATGTCACCGTTTTGGTTGCGTTTGATTCTGAAAACCCGTTTTGAACCTATAGCCTTTTTTCCGGGCGGAAGATTGACAGGAGTCCATGTATTATTTGACACGAGTGCATCGAATTCCTTTCGCATAGATTTTTTCCATTCTTCTGCATCGTGGCTTTGCAACGCCTCTGCAACGGTCCGTGGAGTCTCAATGTCATCGGAGCAGCTAAGATTGTTGAGGACATTGTACTGCTTCTTTGGTCTGCCAGGTTGACCAGTACGAATGATTTTTGGCCTTCCTGGGCCACGTATTTGTGGGATGTCTTCTTCATCTGAGCTGCGGCTCTGTTCTGGATCGCTTGCACTTACGAAGTTCCCCTCCTCATCATCATCGCTGTTGTCAATGTTGCTAATCGTTTCGTCTTCGGTCTCAACAACAGTTTGTACCTGCACAGGTTCTTCGTTTGACTCAAAGCGTTTGATGATTTTTGCAAGATCCTCAGTCTGATCTCCATTTTCGTAAGTACCATTTACTTCCTTGACGAACTCACCCTCCACAATTTTGACGTCTCGGCGTTCCACTGTCATTCGCTTTTCTTGGTCATATAAATGTGGGTTGGTGTACCACACAAAATACCAAATGAAGATAAGATCCCTAGACGACGAGCAACGATGATCCCATCACTAAAAAGAACGACGAACAACGATTATGCCATCACGAAGAAGACGACGAGCAAGAAGAGACAAGCAGAGAAATAAAACGACGGCGGTACCGAAAAGACGCAAAAACGACGACGGCCGCAGAGAAGAAGAATAAAACGACGCAGAATAAAGAATACATTTATCCTAAATTTATCAAACATTAAATACAAATTAGTTATTAATCCTAAAGTAAATAAAAACCCCACATTTTGGGCGTCCCTCCGGGAATGAATTAAAAGTGGTTACTATTGAAGAAGAAACGAAAATATAAATTTTTTTCCCCCACAATGCCGTATTTAAACGATTTGATATGTGAAAATCTACGCTCGAGCAAGAAAGAGTGCATAGCGGCACTGCATAAATTCGTGTTCGAGGCCGAGGGAGACAGAAACAACCGAAAAAGATTACGCGAATTTTCTGGCTTCCTCTACGACGAAAATGATGAAAGGTACAAAGCAAAGAAGGAATACGCAGTAAATAATATAACACATAGTGATCTTGTGGCTATATGCAATGTGTTGGGAATCAGTTATACTAGTGAGGACCTTTTCTTGCATGTGTTTTGCAATTTGCGTTCAATGACCCTGCTAGCGCATGATGAAACAAGCAACGACGAAACTGAGGATGAAGAGGATGATGATGAAAAAGAAAAGGATAGCAACAATTCGTTTGGGACGGCAGACCATGCCAGCATAGAAAACATTGCAGGGAAAAACGAAGACACAGAACAAAGAAGACACGCTACAACATACAACCAAATAGTGGAGAGAGATATGACGCCACGATTTGCGATCAGTTTTCGCGACGTAGAAGAGAGCATTCGAAGTTTCGACGGCACTAATACCATTCCAGTCGAAGTGTGGATAACAGAATACGAGGAACAGGCGACACTAATGAAATGGAATGATTTCCAAAGGTTTTTGTTCGCCAAAAAAGCTCTAAAAGGAATCGCGAAATTGTTTGTATTGAGTGAAAGAGGTTTGAATTCATGGAATTCCCTCAAGCAGGCATTATTGTCAGAATTTAAGTCGAATGTAACCAGCAAGCAAATTCATGAGCAACTCGCGCAAACGAAACGAGGCAACAATGAGTGTGTATTCGAATATTTCTACAAAATGAAAGACATTGCATCACGAGGAAGTATTGCAGACGACACATTTATGCAATATTTGATTGACGGCATAGATGGAAAAGGTGTGAATAAGACAATTTTGTACGGCGCAACAAATATAAATCAGTTTAAAGAAAAATTAAAGTGCTATAAAACAATTATGGAAAAAGAAAATCAAATGGAAAAAGAGAAGTCGAAGCGAAATGAAATCAATATAAAAGAAACCGACAAAAAAAGTCAAAGCATGAACAAAGATGATAAGAAAGAAGTGAAATGTTATAATTGCGGTGGTAAAGGTCACTTATCGAGTAACTGTCAAAATAAAGATAAAGGTCGAAAGTGTTTCAAATGCAATCAATTCGGGCATATTTCTAAAGATTGTAAAATTGAAAAGTTTGGTGCAACGTCAGTAAATACGCGTAGATTGCAGCCAAAACCCGATATCACACACAAAGAAGTCGCATTTGAAAATAAAAAGTGTATCGCGCTTTTTGATACGGGCAGCAAGTTCAACGTTATGCGGGAAGACTTTTATCGCGAGATTGGCAAGCCGAAGTTGGAAAGCTGTAAAATTGTTCTTATTGGATTTGGCGATTGTGAATCTAATAGGATAAAACCAGTTGGACATTTTAAACACGCTGTTCTAATTGACGATGGTGAATTCTTGTTAGATTTTTATGTTGTACCAACCAGACTTATCGACGTGAAGCTAATTATTGGAGAAGAACTGTGTTTACTGGCGGAAATCGTTTTTAATAGAAACGGACTTCAAGTGCGCAATATGTCGAGCAATATGTCGAGCGGGGACGAACTAAATATAATGAAAATTTGTGCGGAAATTGACAATGACGTGATTGACATTAATGAAGCAGCAAGTGAATCTGCCAAAAAAGAAGTACGCGAACTAATAGACAATTATGTGCCAAACAAATCAAAAACAACAAATGTAGAGATGCGTATCGTATTAAAAGATGAGTCTCCTATATTTTCGCGTCCGCGCAGAATGGCGTTTACGGAAACGCGTATCGTCGATGAACAGATTGAAGAGTGGCTTAAAAATGACATTATCGAAGAATCTACATCGGAGTTTACAAGTCCAATAGTCCTTGTTAAAAAGCGAGACGGTTCGGCAAGGGTTTGTGTTGATTACAGGAGGATCAATAAGGTAACTGTCAAAGACCATTTTCCTTTGCCGCTTATTGAAGATCAACTAGACAGATTGCAAGAGGCCAAGATATTCAGCACGATTGATCTTAAGAATGCGTTTTTTCATGTGCCGGTTTCTGAATCTAGTCGGAAGTACACGTCGTTTGTAACTCAGCGAGGCCAATATCAATTTTTGAGAGTCCCGTTTGGATTTTCAAATTCACCAGGAGTTTTTCAGCGGCACGTCAATGCGATATTTCGACATCTGTCCAGCAAAGGTATTGCTTTACCCTACGTTGATGACGTGATTATTCCAGCACAGACAGAACAAGAAGCTATGAAGAATCTAAAGGAAGTTATCGAAACATGCAAAGAATTTGGCCTAGAATTGAACATAAAAAAATGCCACTTTCTGAAGACCCGTATTCAATTTCTTGGTCATATAATTGAAAACAGTAAGATTTATCCTTCAACAGAAAAAATAGATGCCGTATCAAAGTTTAAAATGCCACAATCACTCAAACAAGTAGAGAGTTTCTTGGGACTGACTGGGTATTTTAGAAAGTTTATCCCGAATTATGCAGGCATTGCTAGACCTTTAACGGAGTTGACAAAGAACAAGACAAAATTTAAATTTGATGTATATGAAGAGAATGCCGTTAATATCTTAAAAAAACTGCTGACGGAGAACCCAGTATTGAATATATATAATCAGACTTACGATACAGAAGTACACACAGATGCATCAATTGATGGTTTTGGTGCAGTTCTATTACAGAAATCGCCAGAAGACGGACAGCTACACCCGGTCTATTATATGTCCAAAAAGACTACTGATGCACAGCGGAAATATAGCAGTTACGAATTAGAGATTTTGGCAGTAATAGAAGCGTTAACCAAGTTTAGAGTGTATCTCTTAGGCATTCATTTTAAGCTGATAACAGACTGCAATGCTTTTACAAAGACGCTGGAGAAACAAAACTTATGCACTAGGGTGGCGCGATGGATTTTGTTCCTGCAGGAGTACGATTATGCTGTGGAACATCGGTCAGGAACTAGAATGAAGCATGTCGATGCTCTCAGCCGCTACCCAATCATGATGATAACTGAAGACAGCATAAGCATCGCTTTAAAAGATGCACAGTCGAAAGATGAAAAGATTAAGGCTATTAAACAAATTCTGAACGACGAACAGAAGACTTACGACGATTATTTCCTGAAATCTGGTATGCTATATAGACTTGTACAGGACGAGGAACTTATGGTGGTGCCCAATGACATGCAGAAACAAATTATCAGCCGTGCACATGATAGAGGTCATTTTGCAGCAAAGAAGACGAAGGATTTGATTTGTAGAGAATTCTACATACAAAATGTCGAAGAGAAGATTAAGAAATATATTGAGTGCTGTATTCCGTGTATTTTGATGAACCGAAAGAGAGGCAAGCAGGAAGGGCTACTACACCCACTCCAGAAAGAAGACGTTCCATTATACACTTATCATATTGACTTTTTGGGACCTCTGGATTCGACGCACAAGGACTACAAACATATCTTTGCAGTGATAGACTCATTCACGAAGTATTGCTGGCTGTATCCCACGAAATCGACTACCGCAAATGAGGTTATTGCGAAGCTTAGCAGTCAAAGTATTACATTTGGTAATCCAGCGTTTATAATCTCGGATAAGGGCTCCGCTTTCACCTCGCAAGACTTTGTTAAGTATTGTGACGACGAAGGGATTAAGCTGGTGAAGACGACGACAGGACTACCGAGAGTAAATGGTCAAGTTGAGAGACTGAATGCAATCATAATTTCAGTACTCTCAAAACTGAGTATCGACGACCCCACGAAATGGTACAGGCATGTCAGCAAAGTTCAACAAGCTGTAAATTCAACATTTACGAGAAGCATTGATACGACACCCTTTGAAATGCTAGTTGGAGTTAAGATGCGGACAAAAGAAGACCTCCAAATACGGCAATTGATCAACAAAGAAGCAGCAACTATATTTAACGACGAACGCAGCGACCTAAGAGCAAAGGCAAAGGCTCAAATTGTGAAACTTCAGAACGAAAATAAAAAGACGTATAATCTACGACGAAAACCTGCAAGACGATATAATATTGGTGACTTGGTTGCCATCAAACGTACACAGTTTGGTAGTGGCCTGAAATTAAAAGCAAAGTTTTTGGGACCCTACCAAGTTGTTGGAATCAAACATAACAATGCGTATGATGTTCAGAAAGTCGGAAACTGCGATGGTCCAAAGAATACCTCATCGTGCGCGGAGTACATGAAGCCATGGTCCATTGGCAACGACGACGACGACGACGACGACGACGCATTCGGGTCGAATGCTTAATCAGAATGGCCGAATGTGGGTTGGTGTACCACACAAAATACCAAATGAAGATAAGATCCCTAGACGACGAGCAACGATGATCCCATCACTAAAAAGAACGACGAACAACGATTATGCCATCACGAAGAAGACGACGAGCAAGAAGAGACAAGCAGAGAAATAAAACGACGGCGGTACCGAAAAGACGCAAAAACGACGACGGCCGCAGAGAAGAAGAATAAAACGACGCAGAATAAAGAATACATTTATCCTAAATTTATCAAACATTAAATACAAATTAGTTATTAATCCTAAAGTAAATAAAAACCCCACATAAACGATATGCTTTTGCTGCAAAAGAGTAGCCAACAAAAATGTACTTCTTTCCTTTTGCAACGAATTTGCCTTTTTTGGTTTTTTCCAGTGCAAATGCGCGTGAACCAAATATTTTCAGATGGTTTACCGACGGCTTGCGCTTGTTCCAAGCCTCGAAGGGGGTGCATCCATTTAACGCTCTGGTCGGACATCTATTTCTCAAATATACTGCAGTTTGAACGGCTTCAGCCCACAAAAATTCTTTTAAATTTGCATGAATTAACATACTCCTAGCCTTTTCAACGATTGTACGATTTGCGCGCTCAGCAACGCCGTTTTGCTGAGGTGTGTAAGGCACCGTTAGTTCTCTTTTTATTCCGCACGCATTTAAAAAATTTGTAAATTCATTGTTTATGTACTCAGTACCGTTATCGCTTCGCAAGCCTTTGATTGTTTTTTCGGTTTGGCACTCAACATAACTTTTATACATTTTAAATTTCTCAAAAACTTGATTTTTGGCGCGCATAAAATATACGTGAATTTTTCGCGAGTAATCGTCTATAAATGTAACAAAATAACGATTTCCAGCCAGAGATTTAACATTCATAGGTCCGCATACGTCGGTATGGATCAATTCGAGAACACTTTTCGTAATACGTTCTGCCTTTTGTGGGAACGGCAATGCACATATTTTAGCCTTATTGCATGTGTCGCAATTTGTGTTTACGGATACGTTTTTAATTTTCATCCCGATTACACGTTCTTTCTCACAAAGATTCTTTAGGTTAGGTTAGGTTCAGGCGGTAGCCTGGCGGAGTGATGAAACCCTCCCAAGCTCACTTGGACCTGTAGAAGGTCCGTTGTGGTGCCGCATGGGCGTGTGCCCCTTCCCAGTGCCTAAAAACCGTGGAGAAACAGGCTGTTGCAAATTAAGGGCAGTCCCATCCGGAGGCTTGGATGAATCTGGACAAGGTCCCCGGTTTGATTTCGGCCAGGTCCGAAATGTCTGTGAGGAAAGCAGCCCCGAGCAAACGAAGACGACGATTTCCAAGGGCCGGGCAGTGGCAGAAGAAGTGGGGGACCGATTCCTCCTCTTCCTCGTCGCGACAACTCCTGCAGAAGTCGTTATGAGGGATTGACAGTCTAGAGGCATGAGTGCAATCTGCCAGTGTCCCGTAATGGCTCGAGTAACTGAGCGCTCGGCTGAGCGCTTCTTCGATCGATATGGCCATATCAATCTTGAGATTTTACAGGAAACTGTTTGCTGCCATCTCCTATTGGCATTTTGCTCGAACAATTCGTGCGTGAGGAGCCTGCACGTAGCCAGAGGCATCGCTACCTGCTCCCTCTCCATAAGGAGAGGAATTGTAGTACCCTGCCTTGCTAGCTCGTCGGCGGCGTCGTTCCCCTCGATGTCCCTGTGGCCTGGGACCCATATAAGGAAGAGATCTAACTGATCTGCGATCTCGTGCAGAGACCTGCGGCAGTCATTTACAGTCGCTGAGTTCGACGATATTGAGCCTAGAGCTTTAATGGCTGTCCGAGAAAACGCACACTAAGTGCGTGTCTAGAAGTAGTTTGGAGACGATGGAAATGGCCTCCTTGATGGCTACAACTTTCGCTTGGAACACACTGCAGTGGTCCGGGAGCCTGAAGCAGTAGACTCCGCCCCACACGCGGCCGTCTAACTTTGAGCCATCAGTGTAGAAGTGAACCTGATTTGCGGGTCCTGGTTCGCCAATCTCCCAATCCTACCTAAGTGGGATTGATACCTGGAAAGGCGTCGAGAGGTGATCAGTAGGGACACAATAATCTGTCCTCTCTGGTAATTGCGGGTGACTCGTCAGGATTCCAGAGTGGCCAACCGCGGACGCTTTCCAAAGTCTGGCTTCTCTCATTCTGAGTGCGGAAAGTGTTGCCACTTTCTTTCCCATGAGATCTATGGGGAGGAGGTCCAGCACAGTATCCAGGGCTTCCCCTGGAGTAGTGCGTAGCCCGCCAGTTATGCATAGCTCTGCCATGCGTTGAACTCTGCTGAGTTTATTGAGGCATGTCCTTTTGTCTAAGGCTGGCCACCATACTACCGCTCCATAGAGCATGATCGGTCGTATGATGGTGGTGTAAAGCCACCGAACTATATAGGGGGTCATTCCCCATCTTAGTCCGATGGCTTTCCTGCAAGTGTAGAGGGCTACTGTGGCCTTCTTTACTCTATCCTCTATGCTAAATTTCCAATCGAGCTTTCTATCGAGGATTAGACCAAGATACTTGGCGTTGTTGCTGAAGATTAGGGCTTCCCCACATAGTCTTGGGGGAATCAGTGTCGGAACTTTGTACTTCCTAGTGAAGAGCACCAGTTCCGTTTTAGACGGGTTGACGCCTAGACCGCATTTGTCTGCACATCTTCGTGAGAGTGCTTGTCAGGCACTCACACAGCGTCTGCGGGAATTTACCCGAGAATGCTATAGCAACATCGTCCGCATACGCCACCACGCGGCAGCCACCCCCCTCTATCTCCCGCAGCAGTTCGTTCACTGCCACGTTCCATAGGTGGGGCGAGAGGACTCTGCCCTGCGGGGTGCCTCTACTGACAAATCTGGTGGACGTTGACGTCCCCAGTGATGCCTCAACCGTCCTGCATTGTAGCATCTGATCGATCAGGCTCACCGTCCGGGAGTCAAGCCCCAGGTCCGTCAGTGCACCCGTGATGGCGGTCGGGAGGATGTTATTAAAGGCGGCTTCTATGTCGAGGAAGGCTACCAGGGTGTACTCCTTACAGTTGAGGGACGCTTCTATGATCGATGTGATCGTGTGTAGGGCCGTTTCGGTGGATCTTCCTTTCCGATAGGCATGCTGGGAGTCTGAGAATAGACTAGGCGGAATATTTACCGTGAGATGCATCCCCAAAAGCCGTTCCATCGTCTTCAGAAGGAAGGACGATAGACTTATGGGTCTGAAATCTTTGGGGGTAGTGTGCGAGGGCTTGCCTGCCTTGGGGATGAAGACGACTTCGGTATGAAGCCAGGTTTCCGGGATATATCCATGGGAGAAGATTCCCTCGTATATCCTTTTGAGCCAATTAGTGTCTTTTTGTCCAGCGTGAATCAGTTGGGCAGGGATGATGCCATCTGGTCCCGCGGATTTGTATGGTTTGAAGCTTTTTATTGCCCAGGAAATGTTCTCCTGGCTTAGCAGGTTCATGATAACACTTGAGGCAACGGAGGGAGCCGCGATGTAGTGTGGTCTGTTTTCAACGCAGCCGGGAAAGTGGGTGTTAAGGAGAAGATTTAGCGACTCATTGCAGGACGTTGTCCATGATTGGTCGGCGTTCTTCAGGTAGCCCAGAGTGGGTGTAGTCTTCGAGAGAACTTTGCGCAAGCGCGAGGCTTCCAAGTTATTCTCAATGTCTACAGAACTTACGCCATGAGGCGCGTTTGGATTTCCTCAGTTCTTTATTGTAAACTGACAGACTGGCCTTGTAATCGGCCCAGTTCTGCTCAGCGTTTTCAACCTTAGCTTTATTGAAGAGTCTTCGGGAGGCTTTCCGGAGTTCCCTCAGTTTCGGATTCCACCATTCATGTTTCTTCCGGCCTCTGCTCTTGCTAGAGGGGCAGGATTTATCGAGCGCCTCATTGCAGGCGTCGGTAAATAGTTTAACAAGATGAGCCGTGGCTTCCCTGGAGATCTCCTCCTCAGGTGGAGTCTCAGGGAGAACACGACAGAGGTGGTCTGAGTACCGAGCCCAGTTTGTCCGCCTAAGGTTCCGAAATTGAGCTGGTCTTGGTAGTGAAAAAGAGAATACGGTTTCCACGTACCTGTGGTCCGAGAAGGAGTGCTCTTCCAGGACCCTCCAGGATACGATGTTCCCGTGTAACTCATGAGAGGCAAGTGTGAGGTCCAGGACCTCCTTGCGGTTTTTAATAATGAAGGTGGGATCACTCCCCCTATTTAAAAGGACCATCTGAGTGGTCAGTAAATAGTTGAAAAGGTACTCACCCCTTTCGTTGGTGTCAGTACTTCCCCACTGGCAGTGGTGTGCATTGGCGTCGCACCCTACGATTAGGCCGGTGTCCTTGGCCTCGCAGTCTGTGATTAGCGCCCTGAGCGCCTGTGGAGGCGGGTCTGGTTGGTCGTGACCCATGTACGTGGAGCAGATTCTCAGTGAGCACCCCTGGCCTTCGAGGCTCACTGCTGTTTGGGCTTCATTGCTGAAATTTGGCAGCAAAAATAAGTGCAAATCTCTTTTTGTAAGGATGCAGGTGCGAGTTTTACCTGCGGAGTCAGCTACGTATAGCTTATAGTCAGGAGTCCTCAGACCAGAGACCCTGTTTCCGAGGATCCCGGGCTCCTGAATGAGGACTATGTCGGCTCCACCCTTGGCTAGGTGGAGCAGGAGAGCAGCGCATGCTGCCTTACAATGGTGGAGGTTTATCTGCAGGAGTATAAGTGACATTCCTGAGGTTCACCTCCACAATTGTCCTGTCGTGGTCGCTCTCCGAAGAGTCCAACTCCTCCGCGAGCCCGATGTGCTTGAGATCCCTAGTGAGATCGCTCACGTCTGACACGTAACCATCTAGGATGTCATCCGACACCACTGATGCCACGTCTGACATCGCAGGCTTGATCTTCATACTAGGGCTCTCCGGGGGCTCCAGGTCTGGCTCGACCGTCGGTTGCATGCCTTTGGAGTCGGACTTGTACGGTACTACGACTACCTTCTTGTAGCCGTAGTCCACAGCACCCTCCGTGTCGTGGAGAAGTCTGACCGACTCCTCGTTCAGGACGAGGATGACTTGGCGCCTCTGGCCGTTGCTCTCCTCTACCTTCTCCACCTTCCGATCGGCTGTGGGAGGGTGGGGGTTGCAGACCTGCAGAATCCGGAGAATCTTATCCGGCTCTGCAGGCTTCGCCGAGACCCACGCTCTGGCCCTCGGCTTGCTGGGGATGTCCTCCCACTTCACGACCTCCAGCTGGGCTCCTGGGTAGACCTCCTTGAGCGACGCTACCGCCTTCGCGTAGAGGGCCGCCGAGCGAGCATCTTGGCAGGCCATGGCTTTCACCCTGCCTTGGTGCCACCCGGCGTCCTCACACTTGGGCGGTGGTCCTCCATTCTCCTCCAGCTCCTGGAGGAAACGGTCTTGGATCTCGTTTTCCACCGCCACTTGTCCCTAGGGATCTGCCCGTCTTTAGAGCCCCTGTCTAGGACTCCAATCAGGGTTTTTCCCCTCGCCACCTCGGCAAACGAGCGGTTGCTCAGTGTCTTCGTCCTCTTGGCCTCTTGGACTTGTGTGGCGGTGTCCTCCGCCGAGCGTTGATGCCTGCTTGGGGCCTTGGCTGTGGCCTTGCCAGCTTTGGCTGGCTGGTAGTCGGGCAGGACTGTCTTGGCCCATCGCCGCGATTCGATTCCCTGGGCAGACGCCAGGAACACCGGGTCGTCGTTGCCCAGGATGAAGGCCGCACGACTTTTGTCCTGGAACTTGGGCCTATCTTTCGAGGCAGAGGCGCCGCCTGCCGGGGTTGTCAAGGGGTTCCCGGTCCCAAGGGGTCCGCCAGCCGCGATTTCGCTCTGCATGGTCGTCCCCCCGGTAACCGGGTCGCCCTTGGGGCCCCCCGACGTGGATTGGCCCGATTGGCTTTTCGGTCCTCTCCTCACAGCGCCTGCTGCCTCGAGACGGTGGACCGAATTAGTCTCCTTCCCCGTCTTTTTGGGCACTGGTTTCCCAGATGCGTTTGTAGAGGGATGGTCTTTTCCCTCCGGCACTATAGGAGGAGTGCCGTGCTCCTTTGCGGTGTTTTTTGTTGTAATATTTAAATTTGGCATATTAGATCCCACGAGTAGGCGGGAAGGGGTTAGTCGCCCGGGGCATAGCCCGCGTGCCCCGGAAAGCCTTATTAAAACAGGAGGTCGGCAGGTATCCAGAGTCCGCATATAACCGACCGAGCATCCCCTCGGCCATGCATCCCTCGGCATATGACAGTGTCACCTTGGATTGGGGTTATTTCACTGAGAGTTTTATTCTCTCCGCCCGACTACAATTAGCCAGCATCCTGGCAGAGACATGACCGTACCAGGACCTGTTTCCAGCCGCCCTCACGGGGAGAGCATAGTCGCACTTCCGCCGGTGTGTACAGTTACGGCGGGTGCCGGTTCGCTCGTGCCCACCTGAATCCTATGACGCGGAGCACAGTCACCTTGGATCCAGGGCAAGCCATGAACCCGAGGCGCCTGTGCCCCGTTCCGAGTCTACAGTTGTGACGAGCCGACCCGACATCCGTTTATCCCCCTGTAGCACCCGACGGCTGACGGCCAAAGATTCTTTAAATTTTGAAAATGTAAATGCCCGTAGCGGCTATGCCATTTTTTTGCAAGAGATATATCGGATATCAAATGCACTTCATCAGTGGTTTTTTCCACTCCATACACGTATAAATTGTTTTCTTGTACCGCTCGCAACATTATATGTCCATGTTTATTTCGCACTAAAGCTTCTGAATTTCCGAATGTAGTGACATTCCCGAACTCGGCTGCTTTGCTCACCGACAAAAAATTCATTTTTAAATCCGGCACATACAACACGTTTCGCAATTCTATATTTGTTTCATTTGATTTAATTTTTACAGTTCCAATACCTAGGGACTCAATATACTTTTCTGCAGCCAACATAATGGTTGTGTTTTTCTTATTAAAGGTTTCAAACAAATTTTTATTACAACACATATGCGATGTTGCCCCACTGTCGATACACCAAGAATTTTTTCGCTGTTTGATTTTTCATCCCTTACGCACTCTTTCGTATTATCTTTGTTGCTTTTGCACTCGGATGCGCGGTGCCCGCTTTGTTTACATTTGTAGCATTTTCCTCGAAACTCGCGATGCTCGTTGGATTCCTGGCCGTCTCGTTTGCTGTCTTTTCGACTGGCGCCGTAATTCTTCGAACGCACACCGTTTCTTTGAGTCTGTGTGTGTGCGTACACTGCCTGTACAGCAAGCTCACGATCGTCTCTTTCGTCTTTACGTGCCCCTTCTTCAAGTATTTTTACTTTTACCGTTTCGAACGACGGCAGACTGTCGCGTGTTTCTATCGCCACGACGAAATTTTCCCAACCGCTGGGTAAGCTCGACAACAACATTATTACTTGTAGCTCGTCTTGAATGTCGATATTTAGCTCGGCTAACTTTTCAGTAATTTCCACGAAAGAATTTACATATTGTACCACGTTATCACCGTTTTGCATATTTTGCCGCAAAAGTTTTTGGTATAACTGTACCTTTCGCACTGGTCCCACTGACACATGTACATCGCGTAATTTTTGCCACGCCTGCTTCGACGTTGTGCACGACTTTATGTGCATCAATTGCGTTGCTTTTACATTTAATATAATACATGCCAACGCCTTTTGATCAGCCTTGTCCCACTGTGCCAAGTGTTCCTGTGTTCCTGCTGCTTCCTCCTGTGGCCTTTCGGTTTTACCACTTACATATGTCCACAAATCCGTTGTGATCAATACACTACGCATGGACATAGACCACACATCGTAATTGTCTTCCCCCAATTTTTCAATTTGCAGAGACACACTCATTTTGTTTTAATTGCTACACGCCACTTTCTAACTGGTGAACGATTTATTTACAATTGCATCAAACAAAATATTAACTACCAGTTCTACCACGGTTTTTAAATTGTCTTTAATACACGCCCGATCTTTCTGTGATCTGGACCCATAACCTATTGTGAATTGCGCCTTTTGACATGTATTAAATAGAGAACGACGCGTCTGTGCTCATAAGTGGTTTATTCAGAACTGAAGCGATGACATGTGTACATATGTACTTACATACGAATAGGAGAGACGAGAGATAACAGAGGCTCTCGCTGTTCATGTACATTATGTTAATTAGCGTTGCCAGACAGATCATATTATGGTTACACTTCAAATTTCAACAGACAATTTATCTCCGGCGGCGGGAAATTTATATCCCCTGCCGGACAACTTATCTCTGCTGACGAAATACGTCTCTCCGCTGACGGAAAAGTTATTTCCGGTGGCGGGAAATCTATACCCCCTGCCGGACAACTTATCTCTGCTGACGAAATACGTCTCTACGCTGGCAGAAAATTTATCTCCGGCGGCGGGAAATCTATATCCCCTGCCAGACAACTTATCTCTGCTTACGAAATACGGCTCTCTGCTTACGAAATACGTCTCTCCGCTGGCGGAAAACTTATTTCCGGTGCCGGGAAATCTATATCCCCTGCCAGACAACTTATCTCTGCTTACGAAATACGTCTCTCCGCTGGCGAAAAACTTATTTCCGGTGGCGGGAAATCTATATCCCCTGCCAGACAACTTATCTCTGCTTACGAAATACGTCTCTCCGATGGCGGAAAACTTATTTCCGGTGGCGGGAAATATATATAACCCCTGCCGGACAACTTATCTCTGGTGACGAAATACGTCTCTACGCTGGCGGAAAACTTACTTCCGGTGGCAGGAAATTTATATCCCCTGCCGGACAACTTATCTCTGCTGACGAAATACGTCTCTCCGCTGGCGGAAAACTTATTTCCGGTGCCGGGAAATCTATATCCCCTGCCAGACAACTTATCTCTGCTTACGAAATACGTCTCTCCGCTGGCGGAAAACTTATTTCCGGTGGCGGGAAATCTATATCCCCTGCCAGACAACTTATCTCTGCTTACAAAATACGTCTCTCCGCTGGCGGAAAACTTATTTCCGGTGGCGGGAAATATATATATCCCCTGCCGGACAACTTATCTCTGGTGACGAAATACGTCTCTCCGCTGGCAGAAAATTTATCTCCGGCGGCGGGAAATCTATATCCCCTGCCAGACAACTTATCTCTGCTTACGAAATACGTCTCTCCGCTGGCGGAAAACTTATTTCCGGTGGCGGGAAATCTATATCCCCTGCCAGACAACTTAACTCTGCTTACGAAATACGTCTCTCCGCTGGCGGAAAACTTATTTCCGGTGGCGGGAAATATATATATCCCCTGCCAGACAACTTATCTCTGCTGACGAAATACGTCTCTCCGCTGGCGGAAAACTTATTTCCGGTGCCGGGAAATCTATATCCGCTGGCGGACAACTTATCTCCGCTGGCAGACAATTTATCTCCGCTGACGAACTACGATTCTCCACTGGCAGAAATCTTATCTCCGGCGGCGGGAAATTTACATCCCCTGACGGAATATTTATCCCCGCTGACGAATGACGTTTCTCCACTGGCAGCAAACTTATCTCCGCTGGCAGAAGATATACCTCCGGCGGCGGGAAATTTATATACACTGCCGGACAGCTTATATCTGCTATCGAAATACGTCTCTCCGCTGGCGGAAAACTTATTTCCGATGGCGGGAAATCTATATCCCCTGCCGGACAACTTATCTCTGCTGACGAAATACGTCTCTCCGCTTGCAGCAAACTTATCTCTGCTGACGAAATACGTCTCTCCGCTTGAAGAAAACTTATCTCCGGCGGCTTGAAATTTATATCCCCGGCCTGACAACTTATCTCTGCTAACGAAATATGTCTCTCCGCTGCCGGAAAACTTATTTCCTGTGGCGGAAAATATACATCCCCTGCCGGACAACTTATCTCAGCTGACGAAATACGTCTCTCCGCTTGCAGCAAACTTTATCCCCGCTGACGAATTACGTTTCTCCGCCGGCAGAAAACTTATCTCCGCTGGCATAACATTTACTTCCGGCGGCGAGGAATTTATATCCCCTGCCGGACATCTTATCGCTGCTGACAAAATACATCTCTTCGCTGGCGGAAAACTTATCTGCGGTGGCGGGAAATCTATATCCCCTGCCAGACAACTTATCTCTGCTTACGAAATACGTCTCTCCGCTGGCGGAAAACTTATTTCCGGTGCCGGGAAATCTATATCCCCTGCCAGACAACTTATCTCTGCTTACGAAATACGTCTCTCCGCTGGCGGAAAACTTATTTCCGGTGGCGGGAAATCTATATCCCCTGCCAGACAACTTATCTCTGCTTACAAAATACGTCTCTCCGCTGGCGGAAAACTTATTTCCGGTGGCGGGAAATATATATATCCCCTGCCGGACAACTTATCTCTGGTGACGAAATACGTCTCTACGCTGGCAGAAAATTTATCTCCGGCGGCGGGAAATCTATATCCCCTGCCAGACAACATATCTCTGCTTACGAAATACGTCTCTCCGCTGGCGGAAAACTTATTTCCGGCGGCGGGAAATCTATATCCCCTGCCAGACAACTTATCTCTGCTTACGAAATACGTCTCTCCGCTGGCGGAAAACTTATTTCCGGTGGCGGGAAATCTATATCCCCTGCCAGACAACTTAACTCTGCTTACGAAATACGTCTCTCCGCTGGCGGAAAACTTATTTCCGGTGGCGGGAAATATATATATCCCCTGCCAGACAACTTATCTCTGCTGACGAAATACGTCTCTCCGCTGGCGGAAAACTTATTTCCGGTGCCGGGAAATCTATATCCGCTGGCTGACAACTTATCTCCGCTGGCAGACAATTTATCTCCGCTGACGAACTACGATTCTCCACTGGCAGAAATCTTATCTCCGGCGGCGGGAAATTTACATCCCCTGACGGAATATTTATCCCCGCTGACGAATGACGTTTCTCCACTGGCAGCAAACTTATCTCCGCTGGCAGAAGATATACCTCCGGCGGCGGGAAATTTATATACACTGCCGGACAGCTTATATCTGCTATCGAAATACGTCTCTCCGCTGGCGGAAAACTTATTTCCGATGGCGGGAAATCTATATCCCCTGCCGGACAACTTATCTCTGCTGACGAAATACGTCTCTCCGCTTGAAGAAAACTTATCTCCGGCGGCTTGAAATTTATATCCCCGGCCTGACAACTTATCTCTGCTAACGAAATATGTCTCTCCGCTGCCGGAAAACTTGTTTCCTGTGGCGGAAAATATACATCCCCTGCCGGACAACTTATCTCAGCTGACGAAATACGTCTCTCCGCTTGCAGCAAACTTTATCCCCGCTGACGAATTACGTTTCTCCGCCGGCAGAAAACTTATCTCCGCTGGCATAACATTTACTTCCGGCGGCGAGGAATTTATATCCCCTGCCGGACATCTTATCGCTGCTGACAAAATACATCTCTTCGCTGGCGGAAAACTTATCTGCGGTGGCGGGAAATCTATATCCCCTGCCAGACAACTTATCTCTGCTTACGAAATACGTCTCTCCGCTGGCGGAAAACTTATTTCCGGTGCCGGGAAATCTATATCCCCTGCCAGACAACTTATCTCTGCTTACGAAATACGTCTCTCCGCTGGCGGAAAACTTATTTCCGGTGGCGGGAAATCTATATCCCCTGCCAGACAACTTATCTCTGCTTACAAAATACGTCTCTCCGCTGGCGGAAAACTTATTTCCGGTGGCGGGAAATATATATATCCCCTGCCGGACAACTTATCTCTGGTGACGAAATACGTCTCTACGCTGGCAGAAAATTTATCTCCGGCGGCGGGAAATCTATATCCCCTGCCAGACAACTTATCTCTCCTTACGAAATACGTCTCTCCGCTGGCGGAAAACTTATTTCCGGCGGCGGAAAATCTATATCCTCTGCCAGACAACTTATCTCTGCTTACGAAATACGTCTCTCCGCTGGCGGAAAACTAATTTCCGGTGCCGGGAAATCTATATCCTCTGCCGGACAACTTATCTCTGCTGACGAAATACGTCTCTCCGCTTGCAGCAAACTTTATCCCCGCTGACGAATTACGTTTCTCCGCCGGCAGAAAACTGATCTCCGATGGCATAACATTTAACTCCGGCGGCGGGAAATCTATATCCCTTGCCGGACATCTTATCACGGCTGACAAAATACATCTCGCCGCTGGCGGAAACTTATCTGCGGTGGCGGGAAATCTATATCCTCTGCCGGACAACTTATCTCTTCTGACGAAATACGTGTCTCCGCTTGCAGCAAACTTATCTCTGCTGACGAAATACGTCTCTCCGCTTGTAGAAAACTAATCTCCGGCGGCGAGAAATTTATATCCCCGGCCTGACAACTTATCTCTGCTAACGAAATACGTCTCTCCGCCGGCGGAAAACTTATTTCCGGTGGCGGGAAATATATATCCCCTGCCGGACAACTTATCTCTGCTGGCGAAATACGTCTCTACGTTGGCAGAAAACTTATCTCCGGCGCCGGAAATCAATATCCCCTGCCAGACAACTTATCTCTGCTTACGAAATACGTCTCTCCGCTGGCGGAAAACTTATTTCCGGTGCCGAGAAATCTATACCCGCTTGCGGACAACTTATTTCCGCTGGCAGAAAATTTATCTCCGCTGACGAACTACGATTCTCCGCTGGCAGAAATCTTATCTCCGACGGCGGGAAATTTACATCCCCTGACGGACAATTTATCCCCGCTGACGAATTACGTTTCCCCGCCGGCAGAAAACTGATCTCCGCTGGCAGAACATTTACCTCCGGCGCCGGGAAATTTATATCCCCTGCCGGACAGCTTATCTCTGCTAACGAAATACGTCTCTCCGCTGGCGGAAAACTTATTTCCGGTGGCGGGAAATCTATATCCTCTGCCGGACAACTTATCTCTGCTTACGAAATACGTCTCTCCGCTGGCGGAAAACTAATTTCCGGTGCCGGAAATCTATATCCTCTGCCGGACAACTTATCTCTGCTGACGAAATACGTCTCTCCGCTTGCAGCAAACTTTATCCCCGCTGACGAACTACGTTTCTCCGCCGGCAGAAAACTTATCTCCGCTGGCATAACATTTACTTCCGGCGGCGAGGAATTTATATCCCCTGCCGGACATCTTATCGCTGCTGACAAAATACATCTCTTCGCTGGCGGAAAACTTATCTGCGGTGGCGGACATTTATATCCGCTGGCGGAAAACTTTTCTCCGATAACGGACATATTATCTTCGCTGCCGGACAACTTATCTCTGCTGACAAAATACGTCTCTCCGCTGGCGGAAAACTTTTCTCCGGTGGCGGGAAATTCATATCCGCTTGCGGAAAACTTATCTCCAGAGGCGGAAATTTATATCCCCTGCCGGACAACTTATCTCTGCAGACGAACTACGTTTCTCCGCCGGCAGAAAACTTATCTCCGCTGGCAGAATATTTACCTCCGGCGGCGGGAAATTTATATCCCCTGCCGGACATCTTATCTCGGCTGACAAAATACATCTCTCCGCTGGCTGAAACTTTATCTGCGATGGCGGGAAATTTATATCCGCTGGCGGAAAACTTTTCTCCGCTGACAGACATCTTATCTCCGCTGGCGGATAATTTATTTCCGCTGACGAGCTACGTTTCTCTGCCGGCAGCAAACAGATATCCACTGGCAGAACATTTACCTCCGGAGGCGGGAAATCTATATCCTCTGCCGGACAACTTATCTCTGCTGACGAAATACGTCTCTCCGCTTGCAGCAAACTTATCTCTGCTGACGAAATACGTCTCTCCGCTTATAGAAAACTTATCTCCGGCGGCGAAAAATTTATATCCCCGGCCTGACAACTTATCTCTGCTAACGAAATACGTCTCTCCGCTGGCGGAAAACTTATTTCCGGTGGCGGAAAATATATATCCCTTGCCGGACAACTTATCTCTGCTGACGAAATATGTCTCTCCGCTAGCAGAAAACTTATCTCTGCTGACGAAATACGTCTCTCCGCTTGCAGAAAACTTATCTCCGGCGGCGAGAAATTTATATCCCCGGCCTGTCAACTTATCTCTGCTAACGAAATACGTCTCTCCACTGGCAGAAAACTTATCTCTGCTGACGAAATACATCTCTCCGCTTGCAGAAAACTTATTTCCTGCGGCGAGAAATTTTTATCCCCAGCCTGACAACTTATCTCTGCTAACGAAATACGTCTCTCCACTGGCAGAAAACGTATCTCTGCTGACGAAATAAGTCTCTCCGCTTGTAGAAAACATATCTCCGGCGGCGAGAAATTTATATCCCCGGCCTGACAACTTATCTATGCTAACGAAATACGTCTCTCCGCTGGAGGAAAACTTATTTCCGGTGGCGGGAAATATATATCCCCTGCCGGACAACTTATCTCTGCTGACGAAATACGTCTCTACGCTGGCGGAAAACTTATCTCCGGCGGCGGAAAATCTATATCCTCTGCCAGACAACTTATCTCTGCTTACGAAATACGTCTCTCCGCTTGTAGAAAACATTTCTCCGGCGGCGAGAAATTTTTATCCCCGGCCTGACAACTGACAACTGACAACTGACAACGAAATACGTCTCTCCGCTGGGGGAAAACTTATTTCCGGTGGCGGGAAATATATATTCCCTGCCGGACAACTTATCTCTGCTGACGAAATACGTCTCTACGCTGGCGGAAAACTTATCTCCGTCGCGGAAAATCTATATCCTCTGCCAGACAACTTATCTCTGCTTACGAAATACGTCTCTCCGCTGGCGGAAAACTAATTTCCGGTGCCGGAAATCTATATCCTCTGCCGGACAACTTATCTCTGCTGACGAAATACGTCTCTCCGCTTGCAGCAAACTTATCTCTGCTGACGAAATACGTCTCTCCGCTTATAGAAAACTTATCTCCGGCGGCGAAAAATTTATATCCCCGGCCTGACAACTTATCTCTGCTAACGAAATACGTCTCTCCGCTGGCGGAAAACTTATTTCCGGTGGCGGAAAATATATATCCCTTGCCGGACAACTTATCTCTGCTGACGAAATATGTCTCTCCGCTAGCAGAAAACTTATCTCTGCTGACGAAATACGTCTCTCCGCTTGCAGAAAACTTATCTCCGGCGGCGAAAAATTTATATCCCCGGCCTGTCAACTTATCTCTGCTAACGAAATACGTCTCTCCACTGGCAGAAAACTTATCTCTGCTGACGAAATACATCTCTCCGCTTGCAGAAAACTTATTTCCTGCGGCGAGAAATTTTTATCCCCAGCCTGACAACTTATCTCTGCTAACGAAATACGTCTCTCCACTGGCAGAAAACGTATCTCTGCTGACGAAATACGTCTCTCCGCTTGTAGAAAACATATCTCCGGCGGCGAGAAATTTATATCCCCGGCCTGACAACTTATCTATGCTAACGAAATACGTCTCTCCACTGGCAGAAAACTTATCTCTGCTGACGAAATACATCTCTCCGCTTGCAGAAAACTTATCTCCTGCGGCGAGAAATTTTTATCCCCGGCCTGACAACTTATCTCTGCTAAAGAAATACGTCTCTCCGCTGGCGGAAAACTTATTTCCGTGCCGGGAAATCTATATCCACTGCCGGACAAGTTATCTCTGCAGACGAAATACGTATCTCCGCTTGCAGAAAACTTATCTCCGGCGGCGAGAAATTTATATCCCCGGCCTGTCAACTTATCTCTGCTAACGAAATACGTCTCTCCACTGGCAGAAAACGTATCTCTGCTGACGAAATACGTCTCTCCGCTTGCAGAAAACTTATCTCCTGCGGCGAGAAATTTTTATCCCCAGCCTGACAACTTATCTCTGCTAACGAAATACGTCTCTCCACTGGCAGAAAACTTATCTCTGCTGACGAAATACATCTCTCCGCTTGCAGAAAACTTATCTCCTGCGGCGAGAAATTTTTATCCCCGGCCTGACAACTTATCTCTGCCAACGAAATACGTCTCTCCACTGGCAGAAAACGTATCTCTGCTGACGAAATACTTCTCTCCGCTTGTAGAATAAATATCTCCGGCGGCAAGAAATTTATATCCCCAGCCTGACAACTTATCTATGCTAACGAAATACGTCTCTCCGCTGGAGGAAAACTTATTTCCGGTGGCGGGAAATATATGTAGGGTTGGCAGCCCTTTAATGAGTATCGATCTATCGCTAGGGATAGTCAAGGGTAGAGGAAGATATATCGATAGTAAGTAAGAGTTCGACTGCAGAAGCGAGCAGACGTGCGAAAAGAACTATGCTAAGAAACCTATTTGTAACCATTTATTAAAATAAATATAATACAACGACGTGTGGCGTATATTTGATGGAGTTTCTGGAGCGGATTCTTACTCACTTGTAGGGAGCCCACCAAGGATCCCTACATATATATCCCCTGCCGGACAACTTATCTCTGCTGACGAAATACGTCTCTCCGCTTGCTGAAAACTTATTTCTGCTGAAGAAATACGTCTCTCCGCTTGCAGAAAACTTATCTCCGGCGGCGAGAAATTTTTATCCCCGGCCTGACAACTGACAACGAAATACGTCTCTCCGCTGGGGGAAAACTTATTTCCGGTGGCGGGAAATATATATTCCCTGCCGGACAACTTATCTCTGCTGACGAAATACGTCTCTACGCTGGCAGAAAACTTATTTCCGGTGCCGAGAAATCTATATCCGCTTGCGGACAACTTTTTTCCGCTGACAGACAATTTATCTCCGCTGACGAACTACGATTCTCCACTGGCAGCAATCTTATCTCCGACGGCAGGAAATTTACATCTCCTAACGGACAATTTATCCCCGCTGACGAATTACGTTTCTCCAACGGCAGAAAACTGATCTCCGCTGGCAGAACATTTACCTCCGGCGGCGGGAAATTTATATCCCCTGCCGGACAGCTTAAATCTGCTAACGAAATACGTCTCTCCGCTGGAGGAAAACTTATTTCCGGTGGCGGGAAATATATATTCCCTGCCGGACAACTTATCTCTGCTGACGAAATACGTCTCTACGCTGGCAGAAAACTTATTTCCGGTGCCGGGAAATCTATATCCGCTGGCGGACAACTTATCTCCGCTGGCGGACAATTTATCTCCGCTGACGAACTACGATTCTCCACTGGCAGAAATCTTATTTCCGGCGGCGGGAAATTTATATCCCCTGACGGACAATTTATCCCCGCTGACGAATTAAGTTTCTCCGTCGGCAGAAAACTGATCTCCGCTGGCAGAACATTTACCTCCGGCGGCGAGAAATTTATATCCCCGGCCTGTCAACTTATCTCTGCTTACGAAACACGTCTCTCCACTGGCAGAAAACTTATCTCTGCTGACGAAATACATCTCTCCGCTTGCAGAAAACTTATCTCCTGCGGCGAGAAATTTTTATCCCCAGCCTGACAACTTATCTCTGCTAACGAAATACGTCTCTCCGCTGGCGGAAAACTTATTTCCGGTGGCGGGAAATATACATCCTCTGCCGGACAACTTATCTCTGCCAACGAAATACGTCTCTCCACTGGCAGAAAACTTATCTCTGCTGACGAAATACGTCTCTCCGCTTGCAGAAAACTTATCTCCTGCGGCGAGAAATTTTTATCCCCAGCCTGACAACTTATCTCTGCTAACGAAATACGTCTCTCCACTGGCAGAAAACTTATCTCTGCTGACGAAATACATCTCTCCGCTTGCAGAAAACTTATCTCCTGCGGCGCGAAATTTTTATCCCCGGCCTGACAACTTATCTCTGCCAACGAAATACGTCTCTCCACTGGCAGAAAACGTATCTCTGCTGACGAAATACTTCTCTCCGCTTGTAGAAAACATATCTCCGGCGGCAAGAAATTTATATCCCCAGCCTGACAACTTATCTATGCTAACGAAATACGTCTCTCCGCTGGAGGAAAACTTATTTCCGGTGGCGGGAAATATATGTAGGGTTGGCAGCCCTTTAATGAGTATCGATCTATCGCTAGGGATAGTCAAGGGTAGAGGAAGATATATCGATAGTAAGTAAGAGTTCGACTGCAGAAGCGAGCAGACGTGCGAAAAGAACTATGCTAAGAAACCTATTTGTAACCATTTATTAAAATAAATATAATACAACGACGTGTGGCGTATATTTGATGGAGTTTCTGGAGCGGATTCTTACTCACTTGTAGGGAGCCCACCAAGGATACCTACATATATATCCCCTGCCGGACAACTTATCTCTGCTGACGAAATACGTCGACTCTCTCCGCTTGCAGAAAACTTATCTCCGGCGGCGAGAAATTTTTATCGCCGGCCTGACAACTGACAACTGACAACGAAATACGTCTCTCCGCTGGGGGAAAACTTATTTCCGGTGGCGGGAAATATATATTCCCTGCCGGACAACTTATCTCTGCTAACTTATTTCCGGTGCCGGGAAATCTATATCCGCTGGCGGACAACTTATCTCCGCTGGCGG